>NW_017670569.1:390362-399777 GCF_001879085.1 Nicotiana attenuata | reverse complement strand
GGTGGTTGGAGCTATTGAAAGACTATGATATCACCATCTTGTATCATCCCCGGAAGGCCAACGTGGTGGCCGATGCTTTGAGTAGGAAGTCAGCTAGTATGGGCAGCCTTGCGTATATCCCAGTCGGTGAGAGACCGCTTGCTTTAGATGTTCAGGCTTTGCCCAATCAGTTCGTGAGGTTGGATGTTTCTGAGCCCAGTCGTGTTCTAGCTTGTACAGTCGCTCGGTCTTCCTTGTTTGAGCGTATCAGGGAGCAGCAATATGATGATCCTCATTTGCTTATCCTTAAGGACACAGTGCGGCACGGAGATGCCAAGCAGGTTACAGTTAGAGATGATGGATTTCTGAGGATGTAGGGTCGTATTTGTGTGCCTAATGTGGATGGACTTCGTGAGTTGATTCTAGAGGAGGCCCACAGTTCCTGGTATTTTATTCATTCAGGCGCCGCTAAGATGTATCAAGACTTGCGGCAGCATTATTGGTGGAGGAGGATGAAGAAGGATATTGTTGCACATGTGGCTCGGTGTTTGAATTGTCAACAAGTAAAGTACGAGCATCAGAGACCTGGTGGTTTGTTTCAGAAGATTGAGATTCCTGAGTGGAAGTGGGAGCGTATCACTATGGACTTCGTTGTTGGACTCCCACAGACTCAGAGGAAGTTCGATGTAGTATGGGTCATTGTGGATAGGATGAATAAGTCAGTGCATTTCATTCCTGTGGAGTTTCCTATTCTTCAGAGCGGTTGGCAGAGATATATATCCGTGAGATCGTTCGTCTTCATGGTTTGCCCGTTTCTATCATTTTTGATCGAGGTACACAGTTTACCTCGCATTTCTGGAAGACAGTACATCGTGAGTTGGGTACACGGGTCAAGTTGAGCACAACATTTCATCCTCAGACGGACGGACATCCCGAGCGTACTATTCAGGTCTTGGAGGATATTCTCCGTGCCTATGTTATTGACTTTGGAGGTTCTTGGGATCAGTTCTTGCCGTTAGCGGAGTTTGCCTACAACAACAATTATCAGTCGAGCATCCAGATGGCTCCTTATGAGGCATTATATGGTAGGCGATGTCGGTCGCTCGGTTGTTGGTTACTGATTTAGTACAGGATGCCTTGGATAAGGTTAAGATCATTCAGGATAGACTTCGTACAGCTCAGTCCAGGCAAAAGAGTTATGCCGATCATAAGGTTCGTGATGTGGCATTCATGGTTGGAGAGAGATGTTGCTTCGGGTGTCACCCATGAAGAGTGTGATGAGATTTGGGAAGAAGGGCAAGTTAAGACCTAGGTTCATCGGACCTTTTGAGATCCTTGATCGAGTGGGAGAGGTGGCTTACAGACTTGCGTTGCCGCAAGGTTTTTCAGTAGTACATCCAGTGTTTCATGTGTCCATGCTTTGGAAGTATCACGACGATCCATCCCACGTATTATATTTTAGCACTGTCTAGCTGGACAAAGATTTGACCTATGAGGAGGAGCCGGTAACTATTCTAGACCGGCAGGTTTGTCAGTTGAGATCGAATAGTTATCCTTCGGTTCGTACGCAGTGGAGAGGTCAACTTGTCAAGGCAGCTACCTGGGAGTTTGAGTCTGATATGCGGAGCATATATCCCCATCCTTTCGCTAGCTCAGGTACTTTTCTATGTCCGTTCGAGGACGAACTATGATTTTAGATGTGGAGAATGTGATGACCCAAAAGGTCATCTCGTGTTTTTAAAACCCAATTCGGGGTTCCAAGCCCTTCAAAACCTCATTTTCTTTCTCCTCGATTTACGTGCACAGTCTAGATGCGTTTCCAGAAAGCCTTTATGTAAAAATATGAGAAAATACTAAGTTTTGCCTTTGAAATTGATTTAAGTTGACTTCGGTCAACATTTTGAATAAACGAACCCGGACCCGCGTTTTGACGGACCAGTGTTTTGACGGTCCCGAAGGGGTCCGTAGTAAAATGTGGGACTTGGGCGTATGCCCGGAATAGAATTCCGAGGTCCCTAGCCCGAGAAATGAATTTTGAAGAAAATTGTTAAATTGAAAATATAATGGTTTCTAGAAATTGAATAATGTTTGATCTTGTTGGTATCGGTCCCGTATTTTAGTTCCGGAGCCCGGTACAGGTTTAATATGGTATTTAAGTCATGTATGTGAAATTTGGTGAGAAACGGGATAGTTTTGATGTGATTCGGACGTCCGGTTTCAAAAATAGAAATTTCAAGTGTTCTTAAGGATTTTGTGTGTTTTGGTGTTAGATCCGTAGTTTTAGATGTTATTTTGGCGATTTGATCGCACGAGCAAGTCCGTATGATGTTTTTAGACTTGTGTGCATATTTGGTTTGGAACCCCAAGGGCTCGGGTGAGTTTCGGATAGGCTATGGATGTGTTGGACTTAGAAAAATCTGTTGTGTTGCTGCTTCTGGTATGCTGATACCTTGTGCTTTGCGTTCGCGAAGCAACTCTCGCGAACGCGAAGTGCAACCTGGCTTGGGGAGGGGATTGTTCATTGCGAACGCGAAGCCATGGTCGTGAACGTGGAGCACTAGGTGCTGCTCTTCTCGAACGCGTAAAGTAAAAAGGAGATGGGCTGGGAATCTCTGAGTTGTCCTTCGCGAACGCGGTCCAAGGCCCGCGAACGCAATGGTCAGGGGGGAAGACTATCGCGAATGCGAACAACTCTTCGCGAAGTGAAGGCCTTCTGGCCGTAATGCATCGCGAACGCGTTCGCGAAGGGCCTGTCCAGTGTTTTAAAAACAGAATAAAAAACGGGAGTCTTCCATAATTTCATATTTTCAAAAACAAGAAGGCTTAGAGAAGATTTTCAAGAGACAAGTTCTTCCCCAAAGTGTTGGTAAATGATTCTAAACCATATTTTTTCAATTACCCATTGCATTTCATCAATTTTCATCCAAAAATCTAGGGTTTTCATGGTAGAAATTGGGGGTTTGGTTAGAATTAGGGATTTTTGTATAATTGGGATTTAAACCTCGATTTGGGGCAGATTCCTAAACTAATTACATATTTGGGCTCGTGGGTGAATGGGTGAATGGGTTTTGCTCCGAACCTCGAGTTTTCACCAAGCGGGCCCGGGGGTCGATTTTTGACTTTTTGGAGGAAAGTTTGGGAAAACTAAATTTATGCCTTTTAGTTGATTCCATTATCAATAATTGATATTATTGAGTTAATTGTTGCTAGATACGAGTGGATTGGAGGTGGAATCTAGAGGAAAAACGGTTTTTGAGGCTTGAGTTTGGCCGTGGAATCGAGGTAAGTGTTGTGGCTAACCTTAGCTTGGGGGATTATGTGTTGTTGCCTTATTTGCTACGTGTTTAGTTATTGAGTACGACGTATAGGTGAGGTGACGAGTATCTATACATTGTTGTCGGGTCATAGCATGCGAGTGAGTCTTATATTTGTGACTGTTGTATTTCTTTAAACGTACTATTCAAGCTTCAACTGGTTAAACCTTCTTGTTAAACAAGTCTTATTATGTTTTTCCTGGTTTTGGATAGTGGTTGAGTATTGACTCAAGTTGAGATTTATATCGTGAAGTTAAATGTTGAAACGAGGTTGTTTATTGATGATTCCCTTGTTGGGTTGTTATTGTTTCTGCTGTTTGGATGAGGAAGAGTGTAAAGCACGAAGGGTGATGCCGTGCAATATTTTGTGAGTGAGTGACAAAGCATGAAGGGTGATGCCGTGCCATATTCTGTGAGTGTTAATGCACTAAGGGTGACGCCGTGTCGTATTCGGATATTGATAATGCACGAAGGGTGATGCCGTTCCATGTTATGAGAGAGTTAATGCACGAAGGGTGATGCCATGCCGTTTTTGTTATTTCTTATAGTAAGGACGAGGGTAAAAGCACGAAGGGTGATGCCATGCACATGTTGCTATGTTATTATTTCTGTTGGTTCAAAGCATGATATTTACTTTGTTTCTTTACTGTATTATTTCCAGAACTTGATATTTCCCCTCAGCATGATTTCCCCCTTCCCGTTATTATCTGTTAAATTTCCGTTATTGTTATTTTCTCGTATATAATTTAATTGCATATGTTCATGTTATTTGTCGTGTCCTAGCCTCGTCACTATGCTGAGGTTAGGCTCGGTACTTACCAGTACATGGGGTCGGTTGTACTGATATTGCACTCTGCACTTTCTGTGCAGATTTTGATGCCGGACCTCGTTGATTAGAGTTGGGTTGCTGCCTTCAGTCCATCAGGAGACCCAAGGTAGACCTTCCGGCGTTCGCAGACCCTGGAGTCCCCTTCCCTCTATCTTAATTTTCCTGTTTTCCTTAATTTCGAGAACATATGTATTTTCTTTAAACTAGTATTTGTAGAAACTCTTAGACGTTTGTGGATTGTGACACTAGATCTTTTGGGTAGTCGTATATTAGTGTTTCAAACTGTTATAAAGTTTCCGCACTTCTTATTTGTTTAGTTAAATTATTGTTAATTACTATTTTAGTTAGTGATTAGCGTGTTAGAACTATATCTGTTGGCTTGCCTAGCATTCTAAGATTAGGCGCCATCACAATCCCGATGGTGAGAAATCACGGTCGTGACAGAAACATAAAAAGTAATTTCCTATATTACAAAAGAAGAAGCCATACAAAAAGAGTGTTGCTTGAGGAAAAAAAAATTGACCAAGTTTGAACGACTCTCTCTCACGAACATAGAAATTCCTCACTGATGTTCGTATTGTACATAGCAGTAGACATATATCAAATGCCTATATAGATCTCTATAAAAGACTTTTGCAATTCTCCCCTTTATGATGAATCATAATAGTCTTTCAAACTCTTCAAAATAAAGAGATTGTTAAACTTGACCATCATATTGTACAGTAGCAGGATAGTCTTATTTCAATGCTTTCACTCCTCCTTCTATTCATTTCTTCTAAGGATCAAAGTTAAATTCTTTTTGTGCGTAGTGAAGGAGATACTGGAACTCAAGTTTGATTAATTTGGAGATGATAAGCCAATTTCAATGGAGGTATTACAAGGAGAAGAGAAGAGGAACCAATGCTTGTTCAAAGGGAAAATGTACGATATGCTTTATAAGCAAATAGAATTAGAAGAAAATGGCTCTCACATCAATCCTTATAACTGTTATATTAATCAACTTAGGAAGAAGAAAACGGAAGGTTCTAAAAAGGCTCACACATTAATCCTCATAATTGTTGTATTAATCAATTTAGGAAGGAGAAAACAGAAACCATACAAGGAAAACAAAGAGATTTCAAGAGAGTAAAGGAGTAATAAATAGAATTCATAACAAAAGAAATAAATCTGGTAACTTTAAGTTTCTTCAATTTTTTAGATGGAAAATAAGAATAAAAGAGCAAAACTGAGAAAAGAAATAAATAGGTTTCCTTGCATATAAGAGGTGCCACATCACATTTTCATTTTCCAACTTTATATACATACATACATACATACATACAGATATATATATATATATATATATATATATATATATATATATCTTTGAATTGGAATAACTTTTTTTTGAAGGATCTTCACTATTTATAAATTTGAATATGTACTATCAAAATTTATACTGCATAATATTGGGTATATTGTTATTATTGTTGTACTATCAAGAAAAAATCAAGATATATACATGAAACAGACATCAAAATAGTCATACCTTCAATCGTGATTTAGGTCAATCCTTTTTTTTTATTAATTTATAAAATTATGTAATATAGTATAAGGACAATATAATAATACATGAGTTTTCTTGATGGTGACAATTTTTATTTTTTATTTTTCTATTAATGATGGACATTCAATTGATAAGCATACTACGACAACATGATCACTACTATAATATATTGCGGAAAAGATAGGAGTACCTTTAAAAGTTAAAATATTTACCCTTCCCTATCCATAAAAGAATATTACCCATTAAATATATAATTTCCTACCCATTTAATAAACAAACATGTATCTCAAAATAACTACCCCACGCTAATGTCCTACCTATAAAAACGTAAAAGCTGCTCAAAATTTCAGAAAATAAGCGCACAAAAATTGAGATTTTCACCAGCATCTGTTGACGATTTGAAGATTGCCACCCTAATTTGAAGATCGGAAGTGTGAAAAAACAGAGCGAAGATGCTGATTTCTCTTTAAAATTCGAGTTTTTCTCCTTAAATTTTGTAGAAGTAGCTGATTTGACTTTGGAAGATGCTAAAACTTTTGATGCTCAAACTCGTATCTTATACATAAGTTTAGCCCTCAAACTTCTGAATTTTTAGCTGAAAATTCTGTTCTCAGTTTGGAGATCTGGAGATCTGGAGGTTTGAATCATAACACCTGATTTGATTTCGAAATTTTTTTTATTGAAATTCAGTATTTGACATCAACACTGTTGAAATTTGCATTGTCAAGATTCAATTTTGGACATAAAAGTAGTTATAACTTCAGAATCATAGAAAATATACCAATTTTGCTGCATCATAGTGGAGAATGGGATGATAACCATAATTTCATAAACTTTCATGTTGACGCAATTCTAATAAAGACCTAATGGAAATTTGAACAACTTCTCAGAGAAATTGCAAAGCAACTGCAAAAGGACAGTAACACAATAGTTATTTCGTATGCTATTGCTCAAGGATATACACCAATTACAATTGCAGCGATATGAGTGTTAGTGTTTACATGGAATTAAAAAAATCAAGTTCAGGGATGACAACACTCCCACTATGTGTGTCGTTTGCTAAAAATACTATAGCTGCAAGCACCTCCAGTTTCGATGTTGCTACAATTTCATCAGAAATTACACAATTTGAAAGCAGTGATATCATTAGTACGTGTAATGTGCAATAAGGAGATGACACCAGTATAGAACTTGATGATGCAAATATCATAACTGATCAATTTCATCAAAAAGTTGAAAAACAAAAAATTTACAAAGACAAGAACCTGCTGGCTCTCGTTATGAAATAGTATGTCGTTAGAGAAAAATGTTAATATCGGGCTAATAAATCATGCCCAAAAAGGTTCGTCTGCATTTTTTCAAGTAAAAAACTATGTGATACCTATATAATATATCATGATGTTATACCGATACACTATGTGGGTATAGAATTCTACTGGTTTGTGTGTGTGTTTTTTTATCAATAAAATATGATACCGATATAGTATAGCACTATGTTATATCAGTATACCTATGTAAGTATAGAATTGTATTGGTTTGTGTTTGTATTTTTTTATCAGTAAAAGATGATATGGATATAGTATATAAGTATGCTAAATCAGTATATTATGCGAATATAGAATTGTACTGGTTTGTCTGTATTTTTTATCAGTAAAAGATGATACTGGTATAGTATATAAGTATACTATATTAGTATACTATGCGAGTATATAATTATACTGGTTTGTGTTTGTTATTATCAGTAAAACATACACCAATATAGTATATATGTATGCTAAATCAGTATACTATGTGAGTATAGAATTGTGCTGGTTTGTCTATGGTTTTTATCAGCAAAATATGATACTGATATAGTATACATGTATGCTATATAAGGATACTATGTGAGTATAGAATTGTACGGATTTGTGTGTGTATTTTTTATCAATAAAACATGATACATAACTGTATTTGTATTATAAACAGGTATACACTTGAATACGTGGATGAAAGAAGCACTTGGAGACTTAAAGCATCAAGCCTGCGAGCATCAAATCTTTTCAAAGTGACAGATTTCGATTCCGTCCACAGTTGTTTAAATGATAAGAGATTTTGTTTACAAAAGCAAGATGTCTCGGCTTTTGTTGCAGTTGTGGTACAAGATAAACTTGTTGACCCGAAAACCATATATACACTAGCAGATATTCGGAAAGACATTCAAAAAACATATGGTATGGACTTAAACTACATGCAAGCATGTAGATCAAAAGAAAATTAATGCAATTGTTGAGAGGAACACCAAGTGAGTCATACAAGAAAATAACAGCATATCTTTATATGTTAGAGTACGCTAACCCAGGTCAGTGACACGACTACACACTGAAGTAGATGGGAGCTTATTGCATGAATTCATAGTTATATATGCATCAATTAGAGGATGTATCTATTGTAGGCCAACAGTTGTAGTTGATGAATTTTATTATAGTCAACATATAGAGGGACCATACTCACGGCTTACACGCAATACGTAGAGGGTAAGAAAAAAGGTTGTCTGAGAATCAGTATTGAATAATTGATGTACTTTATTATTTTAAAAACACAATCCAATTACATTCAGTTAAAGCAACAAAAAAATATTTTCAAATATCATATGATACCAATATGGTATACAAGTATATCAACAGAGTATATAATTTTTTTGCTACATACCTGCACCTACCTATGACTATACTACTATACGAAATGATAAATTAATATTGTGTGTTGTAAATAATATTTTTTCCTTTGGTTTTACAAGACAAATTAACCCCTCGCATATGCAATTGTTGATTCGAAAAACGATGCATCGTGGGAGTGGTTCTTCGTGCAGTTCAGAGAAACCTATGGACAAAGAGAGGGAATATGCATTGTATCAGACATGCATGATGGTATATGTAGAGAAACTTCAATTGTCTGTCCAGAAGTCCCTCATTGTGCATGTATGTTCCATCTGTGGAATAACATAAAGACGAACTTCAGGATGAGCCAAAAATAAATTAAAGATGTATACTTTGCGTCAGCAAGAGCATACACTGTTAAAGAATTCAACAGGCATAAGTCAGAGTTAAAAGCTATTAATAGTAGCGTGAAAACATACCTAATGGAAATTGGATATGATAAATGATCCTGGACGCATTCCAAGGCAAATAGTACCATGACCATGATATCGAATATTGCAGAATCAGTAAATGCAGCAAACAGGCACGCAAGAGACCTCCCAGTTGTTAATTTTCTTGACTTTATAACAATATTGATTCAGAAATGGAAGTATACCAATCCGAAGGATGCCGTGGAATCATTTATAAAGATCGGTGTAAAGTATGAAACAATTGGCAGATAATACTATCTTATCACAGACGACGATGGTATGCATTTTCAGAATCATAAAAATACTGCATGTACTATAGTTTTACTTCTGCACCTTAGAGATTTCACTAAACAACTGAATATTGTTATTAAAAAAAATACTATTACTTCATACATCGAATGACTTTTCTTAATTAAAATTATATTAAGTGTTGCCATCAACTCAATTCTTACATTTAGTAATTGATGGTCAAACAAGAAATGTGGTGCACCTACATGAAAAAAACTGCACTTGTGAAAGATTCAGCTAGACGATATTCCATGTCCACATGCAATGGCAGTTATACAAAAATTCCATATCGATTCATACAAGTATTGCTCGGAATTACTACAACATTAAGCTAACTTGCTGAAAACATAATG
>NW_017670569.1:382655-390342 GCF_001879085.1 Nicotiana attenuata | reverse complement strand
GTATATTATTGACTGGATAAATAACGTGGCAAATTTCAGAACATGTCTCTTCGCAGGTGGTACTGCCACCAAAAGGAAAAATCAAACCAGGAAGACCTAAAAAGAAGAGAGGCATATGCGGCTGGGAAGAAAATACAATTACATGTGCACTAAACACAACCGGAGAACGTGACGAATTATTCCAAAGAGAGATTGATATAATGCTTCGATATTTTTATAGAACTCATATATCATAGAATCATATCATTTCAATTGGAAAGAAATAAAATGCATGTCTTGCACTAGACATACATTTGGTATGGTGATTCTTTGCCAAATTACTTTTTGGCAAAAAATTTATATGGCTACTTGCATTTTCAATAAGAATATGTTTATTTTTTTATTTTAGTATACAAAAGTGGGATGCATTTATATCTAGTTATTGTAGGAAAAAGGTGCTAAAATATAATGTGATACCCAAGTGGTATATCTGTATACCTTATTCGTATATTTGTATAACTTATTGGTATCAAAATATGTGTAGAAATAGAAGTGGTGCCCCAAATGCAACATTTGTACATATATCGTTAACAAAATGGACACGCTTTGCAGCTCATATCAGTATTGAAGTATAACAAATTGGAAGCCATTTACATGTAGTTATTGTACATCATCAGGTACTTAAATACAATGCGATACCCAAATGGTATATTTGTATACCTTATTGGTATATAGTTGTATTGCACTAATATGGCTAAACCAAAATATGTGCAGAAATACAAATGGTGCACCAAAAAATGCAATATTTGTAAATACTTCCTCAACAAAATTGGCACACTTTGCAACTCATGTCAGTATTTACATCTAGCTGCTGCAGGAAAAAAAGGTACTCAAATACAACATGATACCCAAATGGTATATCTATATACCTGATTGATATATAGTTCTACTGCATTAATATACCTGAACCAAAATCTTTGTAGAATACAACTGGTGCAGCAATGTAAAATCTGCACAGAATTTCTTAGATTCAACTACAACTAAAAATTACTCTCAATACAAATTCAAAACCAGTTCACTTTCTAAAAATATTTCTTCTCATTTAAATCAATGCTCGCCCTGTTCTTCAACCAAATAGCAACATAGTGCCTCTTTTTGAATGTCGTAACTCCCTTAAAAATACACCTCTAAAAACAACTTCTGCTGGTGTATTACATCAAACTAACAATACTCCTCCTACTACAAATGGCAGTAGGAGTTGGAACTAACAGTGCTGCTGTAACATCCATGTTCTGCACTAATGGCTTGACTTCAAGTGCTGAGAAAATTCTGTCTCTGAAAGGCACTCCTAATAAACCAACAACTTTATAGAAGAAGCCTAAGAAACGCCTAATAAAATAAACCGAAGATAGATTCCAACATTAAAACAGTTATAGCAATATATTGTATTATTACAATTGTATTCCTAGAACACACTTTTAAAAACTAGCATTTTTACAATCTAATAATGCAAAATACCATACTTCACCAAAAACTATTAAAATCCTACAAAGATTTCATGCTACGATTAACTAAAACCAAAACGAGACCTATACTACTTCTTGCATTTCTTTCCACAAGTCTTTTTTGTTGCTACTGGAGCCTCAGATTCACTTGATTCGCCATGCAACTGCTTGTTCCTCCCATTGTGCCACAACAGTATACCAAACCTAGCTCGAAGACCATCCACATCAAAATTTGCAACAGGGATTGGAATACCTTCAATAATGTACTCAGCAAAGCATGCAACATATACCCCACAATCTCTGAAATAAAACACGTGAATAGAATATAAAAATCGATTAGTAGTGAAAAATATTAATATGAATGAGAAAAAAAAAAGTAAAACAAAAGTAACTATTCTTACGAATTTTGCTGTGTTGGCAGATTTGTAATCAGTTCAATCTCAAAAGGATCAGTCAAGTCCTTTCCCATGTGCAGACTATTTTGTACTACAATGTCACTTCTTTGGTTATAAAATTCAATGCTAACTAGAAACAGGGGGATCAACACAGCATATGCCTCTGCCACCTTTTGAATAGCTTTTTTGTGCTTTCATCTACATAGCGAGTCATATACATAAAAATATCTCTTAAGCAATGATACACACCCCAATATCCAATGCTACTTTTCTGCCAAATTAATTGGAAAGAGGACATGATCAATCTGGTGTCATGGAGTGTTGCAATGCATCCTAAATCCTTTCATGTACTCCATGATATCGTCTGATCTATCAATGAAATGATCTTGTTTCCCACCTTTTACAAATTCTGTGAAAACCCTTTAATGATATTATTAAATAGAGTATCTATAGTTGTGATTTTGATTGGCATATTAATTACATATTTCGCCTACTTCCTAAGATAGTAGAATATAATATTCAAGTGCTGCAAAAAAGAGAGGAAGAAAACATGACTAACACTAACAATATGCATAAACTACTACAACGACAAAAATAAAAAGCGGTACACATACCGAACTAGACAACAACCTGCCAGAATAGTTTAATGTATGGAAAAACATATCATCAATCTCTTCAACTTCAAAGTTAAAACAAGGGTCCAGCTTTTGATCACCAGGTAAATACACTTCCCTATTTCGTATAAAAGAAGATATGAATAAGAAATATATCAACAAAAATAAAGAAAACATGAAAACAAAAGTACATGGAAACGAATACGTACTCTCCCAATTGCATGTTTGCTTCAACAAAGTTTGAGAATGCACTCGTAAGCTTATAATCAACAGCCATTGAAATGTAATTTAGAAATGGAAATCTTCCTTTGATAACCTTCGAGGATCCCCCAACAGCACTGACACCAGATTGCCAGTCATTCCTTTATGACGATTGTTTTACATCTGCAGGGCGCCTTCTCCGTGTGAAAACTGCAGTAGTTATTTCAACATTTGTTTGTTTCTAGACAACAGTTCTTAATACCGACTGATCAGGTTTAGACTTATTTACATTATGAGTTGTCAGTTTATTTCTAGATTGATTTACATTACGTCTCCCTTCTTGTGTAACGACAATAATTAGATTAAGTTGAGAATCAGTATATTCAAAATCAGAATCCAAGTCAAGATCGCCCCCGTGTCGACATGGAGCTTAAATTAGAAAATGCTAGTGAATCAACAAATATACAAAGTTAAGAAATTTACAAAAAAAAAAGAATGAAAAGTTATATATAGAAGACATTATCAGAAGGCAAACTCACATTACTGCCACCAACATCCACTTGACCAACACCATCAACCCGAGAAGATGAACATATAAAAGCATTATCAGCATCACTATTTAAATAAAAAACTATCAAAAATCTCTCATTTACATACTAACTTCAGAATTAGTAACATCAACAACCGTACCCTATGGAGCAATAATAGACTCAATAACAGCATCTGATCGTGTCTGTGCAGGGATTTCTAATGGTAGCGTGTAATGACCCGACCAGTCGTTTTGAGCATTTGAACTTCGCTCACCAGTTCTCGGACATGACTAGCCCCGTATGATGTATTATGACTTATATAAATCGTCGGTTTTGGTTTTCAGGATAATCGGAATAGATTTGGAAGAACAATACTCAGCTTGAAGCTTTAAATTAAAAGGTTTGACCAAGTTTTGACTTTTTAGTATTCGATCTCGGATTTGGATTTTTTTGATTTGGATAGCTCCGTTAGGTGATTTTGGACTTGGGAGCGCGTCTGGAATGTATTTTGGAGGTCCGTGGTAGATGTAGGCCTGAATTGGCGAAATTGGAAATTTGATGTTTCTCGGTCGGCAGTGTAAATTTGGATATCGGGGTTGGAATGGAATTTCGGAAGTTGGAGTAGGTTCATAGTGTCATTTGTGACGTGTGTACAAAATTTCAGGTTATTCAGAGGTGATTTGACAGATTTCGGCATCGTTTGTGGAATTTGAAAGTTTATAAGTTCTTAGGCTTGAATCTGAGGTTGATTTAGTGTTTTGGTGTTGTTTTGAGTGATTCGAAGGCTCTACTAAGTTCGAAGGATATTATGGGATGTGTTGGCATGTTTGGTTGAGGTCCCGGGAGCCTCGGATGAGTTTCGGGGGGTTATCGGATCATTTTGGGCTTTGGAAAGGTAGCAGATTTTCTGGTATTTTTGTTGCAGGGATTTGTTCTTTGCGTTCGCGAAGGGGAGCTCGCGTTCGTGAAGGTGTGGCCAGCGGGAGGACCGCGAACGTGAGGAGTTGAACGTGTTCACAAAGAGCAAAGATTGAACAACTGGACCCCAAGGATTTTTTCTACGCGTTCGCATAGAGGTCAACGCGTTCGCGAAGGTCTGGCAGGTGAAGCTACGCGTTCGCGAGAGGGTACTCCCGTTCGCGTAAGAGGAAGATTGAGCAGTGGATTTTTGTGCTTCGCGAACGTGAGGCTTTGACCGCGTTCGCGAAGAAGGGCGCACCTGGGCAGATTGTTTAAGTTAAAAATCGAGAGTTTTTGTCCATAATCTCAAAATTCATTAGAGAGCTCGGGAGAAGGCGATTTCAGAAGGGATTTTCTGAGGATTGATTGGGGTAAGTGTTTTTCACTCAAATTTGGTTAAATCCCATGATTATGTCTTGATTTTTATCATTTAATTTGGAAAATTGGGGTGAAAATAGGGGGAAAAATGGAAGAAAATTTGGAGAGTTGAATTGGGGATTTGAGGGGCCAATGAAAGTCCGATTTTGATGTTCTTGGAATGTATAGACTCGTGGGAGGATGAGGATTCTTGTGATGTAATTTTTATCGAATTCCGAGACGTGGGCCCGGCGGCGGGGTATGAGCAAATTTTGGGATTTATGAGTTAATTTGATAGTTTTCATATGGGTTTCATTCCTTTAGCGTATATTGATTGATAATATACTAATTTTGGTTAGATTCGGGACATTTGGAGGCCGAATCGAGAGGCAAGGGCGTCGTGGGCTAGAGTTTGGCTTGGCTTGAGGTAAGTAACGCCTCCAAACTTGGTTATGAGGATTCGAAACCCCAAACTATGTGTTCTATGATTACTATTGGGGTGACGCAAATGCCAAGTGACGGGCGTGTGGGCGTGCACCATTAGAATTGCGGCCTGGATCAATCCATGACACCGCTTAGTGGCTCTTCTTGCTGATATACGTGTTGCGATAATGTGACTAAGTTAATGAGTTGTAAATCATGCTAATTATCATGTTAAGGCTTCACGCCAATACTGTTGAGACCCAAGAGGTCATTTCTTTCTGTCATATCATTAGCTTCATTGATATTCTGTACTCAGTCCTGTTCATACATATTATATCATGGCATATCAGATCATTATTTTGGGCTAGTATCATGGCATTTTGAGCCCGTGGGTGTGAGACTGGAGAGTGATGACTGAGTGAGGCCGAGAGCCTGATATTGAGTGATAGTTTTGGGATCGGTCTGCACGCCGCAGCGGTTATGTTGATGATTATGATAGCTCTTGGGCTGTAGGAGCCCCTCCGGAGTTTGTAACACACCCCCAGTGAGCGCAGTTAATTATATTTAGGGATGGATCTTCCCTTGGTATGGAGATGGATCTTCTCCATGAGGCTGGTTGGCCTGTTCCTCGGTACTAGATGACCATTGTCAGTGATATGTATATATTCCGGGATGGATCTTCCTTGGGCTTTGTGATCTATATGCAGTACCGAGTGATTATGAGGTCTTTATTGTTATTATCTGGAGATGGATCTTCTCCATAGGCTGGAATGGCCTTCCTCAGTACTGAGTGACTGCTATTAGAGATGTATATATTCCGGGATGGATCTTCCCTGGGCCATATGAGCCATATACTGTACTGAGTGGACGAGCATTTGAGATTGTGGGCACATGAGGCATGCAACAATGGTGCATTTCATATAACATATACATTGGCATGTAGACATAGCAGAGTTACACTTCCTTATCCTGTATTTTCCTGCTCTGTTTTACTGTTCGAGCAGTTTATTTAACCGAAAGCATGCCTATGTTTCTGTACATTATTTCTATCATCTTTGATGAGGTTGCGTTCGTCACTACCTATCAGTCCAAAGGTTGGACTTGTTACTTACTGAGTTGGTATACTAACGTTACCCTCTGCACCCCATGTGCAAATTCAGGCACTTTGGATCCAGTGGCGGTGGTTGATCGAGGCTCCTGACTTAGGAGATTATTGAGGTATCTATACGGTGTTCGCAGGCCTTGGCTCTCCAACTTACTTTCCAGTTGTATTTTAGTTGTTCCCTTAGATATTATATTAGACTATGTATTTTCCTTAGACGCTCATGCACTCAATGACACCCTGGTTTTGAGCTGGATTGTATTTATTCTTAGAATTTCTTGTGTTTCAAAGAGTTCTAACTGTTAAAAGCTTCTGTAAATGTTTTCAAACTTATTATTATCGTGTTGAATGTTGAGTTGAGGCTGGCCTAGTTTTACGATAGGCGCCATCACGACTGGTCGGGTTTTGGGTCGTGACAAGTTGGTATCAGAGCTTAGGTTACATAGGTCTCACGAGTCATGAGCGGGTTTAGTAGAGTCACGCGGATCAGTACGGAGACGTCTGTACTTATCTTCGAGAAGCTGCAGAACCTTTAGGAAAAACTTCACATGCTTGAATTCTTATCGTGCGACATTGATTCAGCTTGAAGCTTAACCCCTTGAATTCCTTCCATGCATTTGTGTGCGTACATGAGCGCTCGGTCAGCTGTGCATTGACAGCTTGTGATTCCCTGAATGAGGGGCGAGATGTGATTTCCGTGAGTTGATGTTGGGCCAGTCTGTAGGACTTGAGGTCGGGCTTTGCCTGTAGCTTGAGCACTAAGGTGTTGATTATGTGAGCATGTGTTTTTGGATTTATATGTTCGGTAGTATCCCTATTAGTGGGAGTGATGGCTGGATGGCTACGTGATGAGCATGATGTGACTGCGAGATGTGTTCATATGATTTGAGTGTAACGAGAAGGGTCTGCCTGAGGATAGAAAGAACTATTTGTTGCTTGATTTCCATCTTGATTTGATGTATAGCCCTAGTTAGGGTGTAATGAAGGATCTTTTCATGTTGTTTAGTTGGGGAGTGAGGTAGATTTTATGTCGTGATATGAGTTCAGACTAAGGGTGTTAAACGGGTGGGCCGGGCCGGGCTGGGTTGGGATTTTTTGTACCCGTACGGGTTATGGTCCGGGCCGGTTACGGGTTGGGGCTTACCGGGTTTAACGGTTTCGGGTTCATCCGGGTAAAAATTGAACCGTAAGGGTTACGGGTCGAGGGGGCCGGGCCGGGTTTAGTGTATTTTTTAATTTTTTTTGTATTTTGTATAACTATTGTAAGTTATATTAATACTTTGTATTAATATAAAGAATACAAGGAAGATGGGAAAAAATTACACTTATAAATTGCAAGTGCTACATTTATTTCAAAATTACAAAATTAAAGTTTGCATTTAAAAAGTAAATTAACAAAAAATAGTAAAACTGAATTTTCATGCATAATAAATTAATAATACTTCAAATTAATCTAACAAACTAAAACATTAAGAATAAATACGTCTAATAATTTTAAAATAACACAAATTGTCTTAAAATCTTAAATACGAATTTTCGGAGGACGCTCAAGACAATACTTTATATGCCTCCTTAAACTGCTTGTGCCAGACCCTGAACGAAGATTTAAGACTTGACCACA
>NW_017670569.1:250808-382643 GCF_001879085.1 Nicotiana attenuata | reverse complement strand
TCAAAGTGTTGCCAAACATATGAGCACACTCTAGAAGTACGAGGCATGATTTAACTTGAATTGAGATTTGAGAATTGAGATTGAGAAATGAGAATTGAGAGATGAGTGAAGAAATGAGAAGGGGGGGGGGGTATTTGTAGTTTTTCAAAGATGGGTTAATTTTTTTAAAAAAATCCCAAAATTGGGCTAATTGTGCAATTCAGCCGTTGGGCAACGACCATTTTCTGAAATGGACCGTTGCCAACGGTCAGATCTGGGCCCAGTTAAAAAAACGAAACTAAACATTTTTTTTACCGTTAAACCGATCTGGGTCGGTCCGGTCCGGCTGGTTCACCAGTTTAACGGCACTGTTCATCTAACGGGTTGTACCGGTCCGGGTAATCGGTATTAAAATGTGAACGGTGCAACCCGCGTGTCCCCCCTAACCCAACCCCCTTTAACCGATCCGGGCCGGTTTCGATTTTAACCGGTCTGGGCCGGTCCGGAACCGGGCTGACCCGGCCCGTTTAACACCTATAGTTCATACTCAGGAAGATTTGGCGATTGCGTGATGTTTATAGCGGTGGAAAGGGTATAAAGAGAAGTTAGTTTGAAGCGGAGCAGCTGGGTTATCTCCTGCGGAGTGTTCTGAAGTTTGTGTGATCCCTATGTTGTTTGCTGAAAGTCCTCTTTTACCGGTGAATTATATGTGCTGCAGTTTGAGTTTGGATCGCGTATGAGAGTTGTCTTGACTGTTACGAGGGTGAATGCGAGATTGGAAGATAATTTGAATATACTAGATTGTTTTTGTTGCACGAGCTTATGAAGGATTTAGTTAAACCTCACTATGGTATTATGGCAGTAATAGAGTATGGGCATTGTGTGTGTTTGGGTGTTGTGGACTATGGCTTTGAGCTAAGTGGGGGAGTCTGCTATTGGTAATTTAATTGCGCGGTTAAATGTCTTATCAGATTCAGTTTGAGGTATACTGGCGAATCAGTTGTGGCTTACAAGGGTTGAGATCGAGGATGGCTCGAGTAAAGGAAAAATTTGGATGAGGGTTGTGTGATGCTTTATGGGTATATGAGAAACATTGGGTGAATTAGTTGTTACTGTAAATAATGTAACGGGTATGGAGTAGGATATCACTTGGTTGCTTAGAAGGAGGGTTACTTCTTTAGGTGTTGATGATGGGGCACAGGTCATTCGGCTCGTTTGATCAGTGTAATTGATACCAGAGTAGAGTGGATGACTCCCGAGAATGGTTTTAATGGATTCAAGACTTATATATAATAATTGGAGATCTTCAGGATGTGTATTTGGCTGGGAACTGAGGCTTATGTTGGAGGGTGCCAAGACTTGTGGCATTTCTATATCATTGTGGATTCTACACATCAGTATCAGGAAGGTGAATGTAATGGCTTTTGAATCGCAGGAAGTCTCTTCCGGGTAAGTATTTTGAATATGGTACTTTTTGGGAATATTCAAGAGAGAGTATTCAACAGCTTATGAGCCTTAGACGGTGTAGTTTCATGTTTGACTCTCGTATGGTGAGTCTGGGTTGAGGATTGCGGTATTATGGAAAGGGGAAGTATCTATTTAAAGTTAATTTAGAATGAACTTGGATAAATAGGACAATTTGGTAGTAGGTCGGATCGGCATGGTAAGGGATATGATTAGTTTTTTGGGGTGCTTATGAGGTAATGAGTTTCTACAGGTATTCGTGGCGATGCTCTTGGGTTTTGGTGACCTGCGTAGCTTGGTTGAGTTAGAAGGATTCAGTCCTGACGCTTTGGTTTTGTGCAAATAGAAGTCGGAGAGTTCTTGATGGTTTCTACCACAGTTAGAGATTTATATTTCTACCGGCATGAGGAACATGTTATGTATAGCAATTTTCTTCTAGATTGGATCAAATGAAAAGTTCTTGGCTAGTGGAGTACGTAGTTGCTTGTGGCTCGTAATGGATTATGAAGTTCTCATATTTTTCATAGGATGGCATGGTATATGTCGTATGTTGTGTAGGGTTGAGATTTGCATGTGTAAGATCAGGGTTCAGTTATGAAAGGAGAGTCATAAATTCTTAGGCAGCACGGGCAGTTTTAGATGACTAGGTAAATGGTATTACGATTTGGTGCGGTTTGATGAGGGTAAACATTTTAGAAAAGGGCAATGTGTTTGAGTTAAGGGTACTTCCTTGGTATTGCGGCACTCTCTTGTTTGATCGACTACTGATATTTGAGTCTGTTTGGTGGCCCAGAAGAATTATAGGAGTATCCCTTGTGGAATGATTGGGTATTAAAGGGGTGTTATATATTCAGATGGTGGAATTGGGATCGGATATGGTGATTCGTGTGCTATATGGATTTAGAGACTGGGAGTTCTCGTAAATAGGTTATGTTGTGGTTGTGGGTTGCGCGTATCGGCCTTGTGTGGTGACTATCGGGGGTTTGGAGACCCGGGTGGACCCTTTATGCTTAGTATGTTAGATTTTGATGTTATATTGGGTATGGACTTGTCGTCTATGTATCGTGTTATTCTGGACTTTTGTGCTAAGATGGCAACGTTGGCTATGCCGGGGATGCCACTGATTGAGTGGCGAGATTCGACAGATTATGTTCCCAGTAGGGTGATTTTTATTTTTGAAGACCCAGCGGATGGTTGGGAAGGGTTGTCTTTCTTATTTGGTCTTCGTGAGGGATGTCAGTACAGAGATTCCTACCATTGATTCAGTTCCGATGGTGAGGGATTTTCTGGATGTGTTTCCTGCTGCCGGCATGCCGCTGGATAGGGTTGTTGATTTCGGTATTGATTTGGTGCCGGGCACCGTATTGTATGGCACCGGCGGAGTTAAAGGAGTTGAAGGAGCAGCTTCAGGAACTCCTGATAAGGGGTTCATTGGTAGGCCAATATGGATGTGTGTTCTGCATCGAGTCGACTTTATTGACTCCGAGTTGCTATTGTTAAGGGATGTGTTGATTCGATTGTTATTGAGCTTATTAGTTGTCTGGGGTGATCTATGAGTTATCTTTCCGTGTTGTGGGGCGTTATGATTTGTTGGTTATAGGCACATATGGTGCGGTTCTATTGGGGTCTCATAGTGGAGTTCGAGCAGAAGAGTATTGGGTATTGCTCGGTGGATGGTGTATCGGTTGTGTCCTTTCGAATTTGTGTGGTGTTATGTCATTTGCTTCGCCGTGGTTATGACGATTTGCCTTCGATTCTGGACATCAAACTGTGCGAGGTTGTTGATTTTGAGCATAGTGACTTGAGGCATTTCATGTGGACCAGCTTTTGGATGGATCGCGCATTGGAGCGAAGTTACGTGGAGGTATGATCCTTCGGGTTAGATTCGTCTGTTCTGGTTCTATGATGTGTGATGGGTTCACTGCATTATGTTGTGGTGGTACTGGTGAGCTTGCGGTACATCTCTCTCATTTGAGTCATTTTCCATGATTTGAGTACATTTGGGTTGTTGCTTTTTGGTTCACGGATTGCACAGATTGTGGCTTTAGATCATATTGATGTGTCATGACACTAGAGCGGTTGTGATTGATGAGATGAGTTCATTGAACCTAGAATGGATACTATCGGATTTGACTTCAGCATGTTAGAAGGATAATATCGAATTCGGCTTAGAAATTTACTATGGTCCTTGCCGAACGAGAGGGAGCTCCATGACTGGTTAATCTGAGGAATGGTTATGACTTTCTGCGTTTTATTCATCGTTGGCAGTACGAAATTGCTGAAATGAGGCTTTATTTTTATAAGAGGTTTATTATCGGTATTCGCTTATTTTGAGAAGTTGCTGTGATTTGAAGTTTTCACTATGAGTGTTCGAGTCGTATGGTATTTCATGTGATTTCCATCTTGAATTGTGGTTATGGCTTGATACAACGTGTTCAGATTTATTCGGTGTGTAGATGTGAGATTCTGATCTTATAGATAATTTAGGAAGTGGAAATTTGGTTCTAAGGTTTATGGGCTAGGTTAGATTGTGAAATTTCAGTTACATTGTGCTATCAGACCTATATGAGATAGGGTGACATGGGATCACCCCCGAGTATGTGCATGGTAAGGTTACACAGCGATTTGATGGTTTTCGGAACAACTCTGGGCACGCTCGAGGATGAACGTACGTTTAAGTGGGGGAGGATGTAACGACCCGGCCAGTCGTTTTGAGCATTTGCACTTCGCTTGCCAGTTCTCGGGCATGACTAGCCCCATATGATGTATTATAACTTATGTAAATCATCGGTTTTGGTTTTCAGGATAATCGGAATAGATTTGGAAGAACAATTCTCAGCTTGAAGCTTTAAATTTGAAAGGTTTGACCAAGTTTTGACTTTTTAGTATTCGGTCTCGGATTTTGACTTTTATGATTTGGTTAGCTCCGTTAGGTGATTTTGAACTTGGGAGCGCATCCGGAATGCATTTTGGAGGTCCGTGGTAGATTTAGGCTTGACTTGGCGAAACTGGCAATTTGGTATTTCTCGGCCGGCAGTAGAAATCTGGATATCGGGGTTGGAATGGAATTCTGGAAGTTGGAGTGGGTTCGTAGTGTCATTTGTGACGTTTGTGCAAAATTTTAGGTCATTCAGAGGTGATTTGATAGGTTTCGGCGTCGTTTGTGGAATTTGAAAGTTTATAAGTTCTTAAGCTTGAATCCGAGGTCGATTCGGTATTTTGGTGTTGTTTTGGGAGATTCAAAGGCTCGACTAAGTTTGAATGATGTTACGGGATGTGTTGGCATGTTTGGTTGAGGTCCCGGGGGCCTCGGGTGAGTTTCAGGTGGTTAACAAGTCATTTTGGAGTTTGGAAAGGTAGCGAATTTCTAGTATTTTTGTTGCAGGGATTTGTTCTTCGCGTTCGCGAAGGGGAGCTCGCGTTCGCGAAGGTGTGGCCAGTGGAAAGATCTCGAATGCGTGGAGTTGAACGCATTCGCGAAGAGGAAAGATGGAACAGCTGGACCCCAAGGATTTCTTCTATGCGTTCGCGTAGAGGTCAACGCATTCGCGAAGGGTCTGGCAAGTGAAGCTACGCGTTCGTGAGAGGGTACTCGCGTTCGCGTAAGAGAAAAATTGAGCAGTGGATTTTTGTGCTTCGGGAATGCGAGGCTTTGACCGCGTTCGCGAAGAAGGGCGCACCTGGGCAGAATGTTTAAGTTAAAAATCGAGGGTTTTGGTCCATAATCTCAAAACTGATTAGAGAGCTCGGGAGAAGGCGATTTTGGAAGGAATTTTCTAAGGATTGATTGGGGTAAGTGTTCTTTACTCAAATTTAGTTAAATCACATGATTATGTCTTGATTTTTATCATTTAATTTGGAAATTTGGGGTGAAAATTGGTGAAAAAATGGAAGAAAATTTGGAGAGTTGAATTGGGTATTTGAGGGGCCAATGGAGGTCCGATTTTGATGTTCTTGGTATGTATAGACTCGCGGGAGGATGAGGATTCTTGTGATATGATTTTTATCGAATTCCGATACGTGGGCCCGGGGGCCGGGTTTGAGCAAATTTCGGGATTGTTGAGTTAATTTGATAATTTTCGTATGTGTTTCATTCCATTAGCGTATATTTATGATAATATACTGATTTTGGTTAGATTAGCGACATTTGGAGGCCGAATCGAGAGGTAAGAGCGTCACGGGCTAGAGTTTGGCTTGGCTTGAGGTAAGTAACACTTCCAAACTTGGTTCTGAGGGTTCGAAACCCCGAACTATGTGTTCTATGATTACTATTGAGGTGACACAAATACCAAGTGACAGGCGTGTGGGCGTGCACCGTAAGAATTGCGGCCTGGATCATTCCATGGCACCACTTAGTGGCTCTTCTTGGTGATATATGTGTTGCGATTATGTGACTAAGTTAATGAGCTATAAATCATGCTAATTAACATGTTAAGGTTTCACGCCGATACTGTTGAGACCCGAGAGGTCATTTCTTGTTGTCATATCATTAGCTTCATTGATATTCTGTACTCAGTCCTGTTCATGCATATTATATCATGTCTCAATCTCAGTTATTGTTATTTGGCATATCAGATCATTGTTTCGGGCTAGTATCATGGCATTTTGAGCCTCTGTGTGTGAGACTGGAGAGTGATGACTGAGTGAGGCCGAGAGCCTGGTATTGAGTGACAGTTATGGGATCGGGCTGCACGCCGCAGCGGTTATGTTGATGATTATAATATCGCTTGGGCTGTAGGAGTCCCTCCGGAGTCTGTAACACACCCCCAGTGAGCGTAGTTGATTATATTCAGGGATGGATCTTCTCTATGAGGCTGGTTGGCCTATTCCTCTGTACTGGATGACTGTTGTCAGTGATATGTATACATTTCGGGATAGATCTTCCCTTGGCCTTGTGAGCCATATGCAGTACTGAGTGGTTGTGAGGTTGTTATTGTTATTATCTGGAGATGGATCTTCTCCATAGGCAGGAATGGCCTTCCTCAGTACTGAGTGACTGCTGTCAGAGATGTATATATTATGGGATGGATCTTCCCTGGGCCATATGAGCCATATATAGTACTGAGTGGACGAGTATTTGAGATTGTGGGCACATGAGGCACGCTGCATTGGTGCATTTCATACAGCATATGCATTGGCATGTAGACGTAGAAGAATTACACTTCCTTATCCTGTATTTACCTGCTCTGTTTTACTGTTCGAGCTGTTTATTTAACAGAAAGCATGCCTACGTTTCTGTTCATTATTTCTGTTATCTTTGATGAGGTTGAGTTTGTCACTACCTATTAGTCCAAAGGTTGGACTTGTTACTTACTGAGTTGGTGTACTCTCGTTACCCCTGCACCCCGTGTGCAGATTTAGGCACTTTGGATCCAGTGGTGGTGGTTGATCGAGGCTCCTGACTTAGGAGATTATTGAGGTATCTGCACGGTGTTCGCAGGCCTTGGCTCTCCACCTTACTTTCCAGTTGTATTTCAATTGTTCCCTTAGACATTATATTAGACTATGTATTTTCCTTAGACACTCATGCACTTAGTGACACCCTGGTTTTGGGCTGGATTGTATTTATTCTTGGAATTTCTTATGTTTCAAAGAGTTCTTTAACTGTTAAAAGCTTCCGTAAATGTTTTCAAACTTATTATTATCGTGTTGAATGTTGAGTTGAGGCTGACCTAGTTTCACGATAGGCGCCATCACGACGGTCGGGTTTTGGGTTGTGACACAGCGCAGTAGGTCCAGACTTTTTAACATCATGAGATGGGTGCTTATATTTTGCTTGTTGCGTAATGGCAGTGATTTGATCAATTGAAGATGCAGACAGTTCAAAGTTCGAATCCAAGCCAAGATCATGCTCATTTACGAAGGGGGCTGAAAGAAAGTTAAAAAAAGCTTAGTGAACACACAAATACGTAAAGTTTAATAATTAAAAAAGAATAAAAAAATTACATGTACAACATTTTACTAGAACGCAAATCATCATTTACTACGCCATGCCTTGCTGTGACGTTCTTCACATTGACACCACTGGCACCTCCATCTCGACCAACCCCATAAAAATCAGACATTAAACATATAAAAGTATAATCAATAGTACTATTTTCAAAAAACAATAGAAAAAATAATAATCAAATATGTGATTTACATACCAGAAGGCACTTTGGACGTGCTATTTCCAATAACTACATGATCATTCCCACCGCGACCCCTTTCAAACAGGTCATAAGCATTATGCATCTCACGAAAGTAAGGATCATTATCCTGCTGCTTATGCTGAAAATGAGAAAATAATTTTATTATTATTATTATTATTATTATTATTATTATTATTATTATTATTATTATTATTATTATTATTATTATTACAAGAATACTATGTGCACTAAAAGTAAAGGATGGAATAGTATCCTTTAAGCATATTGCATCTTTGAACAATATACTATAGCATTATATTATATAAAAGATCAATACCGCTGAATTTCCCTCTGGTTTCATTGATTGCCTATCAATAGCTGCAAGCACCTCCTCAAACTTGGTCTCTACAAAAAGCTTCAAAACTTGTAACTCCTTAATTATCTCAACATTGGTAGGTTCGGAATCACCTCCAGTACTTTCATGCATACTTTGTGTCATTGGCAATTGAGTGCCAAAAATTTGAAAGCTATCAAGCTGACTGTCAGTGCAATCAAATTCAATTTCAAAGTTTAGACCACACACATCAAATAGTTGCTTCTCAGCATCAGTTTGGGTGATGTTCTTTAGCTGCAATTATTAAGCACATTAGTTAGAAATAGAAATGATAATAAAATATGGAAAGATAAAAGATCCATATTACCATATGATACCAATATGGTATACATGTATACCAACAGAGTATATCATTGATATGGGATACTTCTACAACTACCTGTGACTAAACTACTGTACCAAAAATATTAAAAGATGCAATAAAAGTATGAGAAAATTAAAAGTATAAGTACCAATAAAACTATAAGTAGAAGAAAAGATCCCTATCACCATATGATACAAATATGGTATACATGTATACCAACAAAGTATATCATTGATCTGGGATATTGCTACAACTACCTATGACTATGTCACGACCCAAATCCACTAGTGGTGATGACACCTAACCCAATCCACTAGGTAAGCCAACTACTAACTATTCAATCTCAATAATATTAATTAAGCATTTAAGCAAAGGAATTCTCTGAATCTTTTGCATTTCCAAGGACTGGTAGTACAAATTATGATTTTCTAAGAATAAAGTGTACAAAGCTGAAATGAAGAAAATACATCTTCTGTTTGAAAATTACATAAATAGAGTTTATAAATCTAAGGCTACCGTGAACAAGAGGCAACTACAGCAGGAACACAGGTACGCCTTCAATTCCAGCAACCATCGAACACAGCAACATCGGCATCCGAGATCTGCACACAATGTGCAGGAAGTGTAGTATGGGTACAACCGACCCCATGTACTCAAAAAGTAACAAACCTAACCTCATATTGAAAGTAGTGCCGAGCTGGACCATTGGTTCCCACGCCAATAACCAACAACAGTTCATACAACAGAGAACATATAAACAAGGAATAATCTTAGAGATATAAATGTTCAGCTTTTGCACAGTTTTTCGAAAATAGTTTCGTTTTCAAGAATATCAGTGAAAACCTAAATCCTTTATCAAAATCATCGAAAAATTATGAAATAGTTTGAAAACTGTAATTTTTCTGAAAAATCCTTTCCACAATAAATAAAAATGTTTCTTTTCCTTTCCAAATAACAAGTGTGAAATACCACTCTATACCCACATATCAATGTGAGTAAAAAGTCATGAATGACGTGATACCGTACAACATGAGGAAAGTGCATCTCTATGCATGTATGCCATATATGCATGTCAGAGATGAATCATGTACTTACACTCTCAGAGTACTCAACCTCACTGTATCACACTTTTCACTCACCATACTCAACCACTCGGTACTGTATATGGCCCAGGAAAATCCATCCAGGAACATATACAACACTGACTATAAGTCACCCTGTCACGACCCGGATTTCCCACCATCAGAGTCGTGATGGCGCCTACTCTTGGTAGCTAGGCAAGCCAACTTAATTACCTTTCCATCACTAGCAATTATCTTTAACAGTTTATAACATCAATATAGAACATAAAGTCTAATAAGAACAATAGCGGAAGTCTGTCTTAAAATGATGAATTTAAAACGCGGAATAGTCAAAAACAACCTCTACCCAAGATTTGGAATCACATTACTCACGAAACACTAAGAATAAACTAAATACAAAGGTCTGAAAGAATATAACAGCTGTCTGTCTCGAAACAAGGAGGCAACAATCTAAAAGAAAACAATGAGAAGAGACGCCGGGCCTGCGGACGCCTGCAAGGCTACCTCAGTCTCGTGAATATGAATCGCCTGCTTCCGAACTACTGCTGCTGCTGTTCCTCAAAACCTGGACCTGTGCAAAAATGCACAAAAGTGTAGCATCAACACAACCGACCCCATGTGCTGGTAAGTGTCTAGCCTAACCCCGGCGAAGTAGTGACGAGGCTAGACTGGACACCACATAAACCTGTGCAGTTATAGATATACAGCGGAAATCGAATACAAAGCAATTACCAACATGGGAGGGGAAACATGCTATGGGGAGTTACAATAATAACAATAATCCAGAGTAACAACTAAAGCAACTTAGGTTCACAGTGAACAAGGAATCAATACTCAAATGTAAACACATAGCCTCAATAATTGTTGCCGCGTGCAACCCGCTCCATAATTACCATTGTTGCGGCGTGCAACCCGCTCCAAAATATCATTGTTGCGGCGTGCAACCCGACCCATATCACTTATCATATATCATTGTTGCGGCGCGCAACCCGATCCTCATATATTATTGTTGCGGCGCGCAACCCGATCCTCAACATCATTGTTGCGGCGTGCAACCCGATCCTCAATATCATTTAACAGTCTGACTTCCCAAACAACAGTCACAATTAAGGGGCATAAAATAAGCAAATATTTGACAACCATCCCGGCAAGGGAAAGAATCCAACAAGTTCAACCAAACGTCCCGACAAGGGAATAATCAACAACGCTTTCTCTTTCTTACTTTCCTTATCTTATAATTCACTTTACTATTTTGAGCCAACGCTCCAAAGAATCAAGTCATTTCGTATACTTCCAATATTCGTATCACAATTCGAGCCAATGCTCCAGGAATCAAATGATCCTATTACCGTTCACATGTTATTCACAACATATAGAAATCCTCCAATAAACACGGAGTTCACAACCAAATCATGATAATCACATTATAAGGACTCACGGTCATGCTAGACACCAATGTATAGATACTCGTCACCATGCCTATACATCGTACTCGATCACATAGCAATTAACAACAAGATTCAACTCCTATTCCCTCAAGCTAGGGTTAAACCAAACACTTACCTCAAAGCCTTGAAATCCACTTAATCCTCAACTATTGCTTTACTTCGCGGTTCCACCTCCAATTCGCTCGAATCTAATCACAAATTGCTCAATTACTTTAGCAAACACTATATGAATTAGTTTGAATGCATAAAAACGATTTTCCCAAAGTTTTACTCAAAATTTCCCAAAACGCCCCCGGGCCCACGTGGTCAAAACTCGAGGTTCGAACCAAAATCTGGTTACCCATTCCCCCACGAGTTTAAATATATAATTTGTTTTGAAATCGGACCTCAATTCGAGGTCCAACTTTCCAATTTATAGAAAACCTAGGTTCTACCCCAAAACCCCAATTGCATCCATGAAAATCCTTGATTTCAAGTGGAAAACATGTTTAATGATGTTAAAAGTTGAAAGAATTGAGTAAAAATCAACTTACAAATGATTTGGGATGAAGTTTGCTCTTGAAAAATCGCCTATGGTGTTTGGGTTTTGAAAGAATGGTGAAAAGTGGTGAAAATTCGACTAAGTATAAAATTTGCTGGGCCTCGGATGTGCGAATTGCGAACTAGGGTTCGCAATTGCGAACCCAGGTCTGCTACTTTGGGAAATGCGAAGCTGAGGATCGCATTTGCGAAACTTTACCAAATGGCCAGTCTTCGCATTTGCGAGAAAATGATCGCATTTGCGACTGGCCACCCCTCGCATTTGCGAGCCAAGCCATCGCATTTGCGACAGTGCCCGGAAATCCCCTGGTTCGCATTTGCGAACAAATGGAAAATCCACAGCTTCGCAATTGCGATACAGTGTTCGCATTTGCGAACTAGCAATTGCGAGTCCCATCTTCGCATTTGCGAAAATCATAGAAGCCAGCATACCAGATTTTTCAAAACATGAGAAATGCAATCCGACACCTATCCAAAACTCACCCGAGCCCCCGGGGCTCCAAACCAAACATGTACACAACCTCAACAACATCCTACGGACTTACTCGAGCGATCAAATTGCCAAAATAACATCAAAATCATTGAATCAAGCCTCAAACTCATCATTTTCATTTCAAAATTCATGAACTTCCAACTTTAGACATTTAGGTCCGAAACACGTCAAACGACGTCCGATTTCGACCAAACTTTACAGAAAGCGCTTAAACAATATATACGACTTGTACCGGGCGTCGGAACCAAAATACGATCCCGATACCACAGTCTTTTAATCAATTTTCATTTCCATTTTCCTTAATGATTTCAGAAAAATAATTTCACAGAAAAATTCATTTCTCGGGCTCTAGACCTCGAAATTCGACTCCGGGCACATGCCCGAGTCCCATATTTTTCTACGGTCCTTCCGGGACCGTCCAATCTCGGGTCCAGGTCCGTTTACCAAAAATGTTGACCAAAGTCAACCTTAAACATATTAATATCAAAATTCTTCAAATTTTTCACAGAATTCACATATTTCAACATAAAAGCTTTCCGGCTACGCGCTCGGACTGCGCACGCAAATCGAGGCAAGTAAAAAATGAGGTTTTTAAGGCCTCGAAAATACAGAATGAATGAGGAAACAGGTGATGACCCTTTGGGTCGTCACATCCTCCACCTCTAAAACAACCGTTCGTCCTCGAACGGACAAAAGTAAGAAGTACCTGAGTCGGGGAACAAATGTGGATAACGGCTCCGCATATCAGACTCGGACTCCCAGGTCGAGGCCTCAGTGGGCTGACCTCTCCACTGAACACGAACATAGGGAAAACTCCTAACCTCAGCTGACGAACCTGCCGGTCTAGAATAGCTACCGGCTCCTCCTCGTAAGATAAATCCTTGTCCAACTGGACAGTGCTGAAGTCTAACACATGGGTAGGATCGCCGTGATACCTCCGAAGCATAGACACATGAAAAACTGGATGCACGGCTGATAAGCTAGATGGTAATGCAAGCCTATACGCCACCTCTCCCACTCGATCAAGAATCTCAAACGGACCAATGTACCTAGGGCTAAGCTTGCCCTTCTTTCCGAACCTCATCACGCCCTTCATAGGCGACACCCGGAGCAATACTCGCTCTCCGATCATGAAAGCTACATGTCGGACCTTACGGTCTGCATAAGCCTTCTGCCTAGACTGAGCTGAACGAAGCCTCTCCTGAATAATCTTGGACTTATCTAAGGCCTCCTGAACTAAGTCTGTACCCAATAACCGAGCCTCTCCCGGCTCGAACCAACCGACTGGAGACTGGCATCGCCTACCATACAACGCCTCATATGGAGCCATCTGAATGCTGGACTGGTAACTGTTGTTGTAGGCGAACTCTGCTAAAGGCAAAACTGGTCCCACGAGCCCCAAAATCAATGACACAAGCCCGGAGCATATCCTCCAAAATCTGAATAGTCCGCTCGGACTGACCGTCCGTCTGAGGATGGAACGCTGTGCTCAACTGAACCTGGGTACATAACTCTTGCTGAACCGCTCTCCAGAAGCTTGAGGTAAACTGCGTACCCCGATCCGAAATGATAGATACCGGTACACCATGAAGGCGAACAATCTCCCGGATATAAATCTCAGCTAACCTCTCGGATGAATAGGAGACTGCTACTGGTATGAAATGCGCTGACTTGGTCAGCCTATCAACAATGACCCAAATAGCATCAAACTTCTTCCGAGTCAACGGAAGTCCAGTAATGAAATCCATGGTAATCCTCTCCCACTTCCACTCGGGAAGCTCAATCCTCTGGGACAAACCACAGGCCTCTGATGCTCATACTTGACCTGCTGACAGTTCAAACACCGAGCCACATGCGCAACAATATCCTTCTTCATCCTACGCCACCAATAATGTTGTCGCAAGTCCTGATACATCTTCGCGGCGCCCGGGTGAATAGAGTACCGAGAACTATGGGCCTCCGCTAAGATCAACTCTCGAATCCCATCAACATTGGGCACACAAAGTCGACCCTGTAATCTCAAAATACCATCATCATCTAAAGTCGCCTTTGTGGCACCTCCACGCTGCACCGTGTCTCTCAGGACACACAAATGAGGATCATCAAATTGCCAATCACGGATACGCTCCAATAGAGAAGAACGAGCGACCGTGCAAGGTAACACTCTGCTGGGCTCAGAAATATCTAATCTCACCAATCGATTGGCCAACACCTGAATATCTAAAGGAAGCGGTCTCTGGCTGACCGGGATATAAGCAAGACTACCCATGCTGGCAGACTTCCTACTCAATGCATCGGCCACCACATTGGCCTTACCCGGGTGATATAAGATAGTAACATCATAATCTTTCAACAACTCTAGCCATCTCCTCTGCCTCACATTCAACTCTTTCTGCTTGAACAGATACTGCAGGCTCTTGTGATCCGTGTACACCTCACATGTCACACCATATAGATAATGCCTCCAAATCTTCAAAGCATGAACAACCGCTGCCAACTCCAGATCATGAACCGGATAATTTTTCTCGTGGATCTTCAACTGTCTCGAAGCATAAGCAATAACCTTGCCATCCTGCATCAATACTGCTCCAAGTCCAATACGGGGAGCATCGCAATAGACCGTGTAAGGCCCTGAACCCGTGGGCAAAACCAACACCGGTGCCGTGGTCAGAGCTGTCTTGAGCTTCTGGAAGCTCGCCTCACACTCATCTGACCATCTGAACTGGGCACCCTTCTGGGTCAACCTGGTCATCGGGGCTGCAATAGACGAAAATCCCCCCACGAACCGACGGTAATAACCTGCTAACCCCAAGAAACCCCGAATCTCGGTCACTGAAGCTGGTGGAGGCCAATTCTTGACTGCCTCAATCTTCTTCGGGTCCACCTGAATACCCTCTGCTGATACAATATGACCCAGAAATGCAACCGAACTCAACCAGAACTCGCACTTCGAAAACTTAGCATATAACTGACTATCCTTCAGAGTCTGAAGAACCACTCTGAGGTGCTGCTCGTGCTCTTCCTGGTTGCGAGAGTACACCAGGATGTCATCAATGAAGACTATCACGAATAAGTCTAGATATGGCCTGAACACTCGGTTCATCAACTCCATAAACGCTACTGGGGCATTGGTCAAACCAAATGACATGACTAAAAACTCATAGTGCCCATACCGAGTGCGGAACGCCGTCTTAGGGACATCAGACGCCCTAATCTTCAGCTGATGATAGCCAGATCTCAAGTCTATCTTTGAAAACACCTTTGCTCCCTGAAGCTGGTCAAACAAATCATCAATTCTCGGCAGTGGATACTTGTTCTTTATCGTCACCTTGTTCAACTGTCGGTAATCAATACACATCCGCATCGAACCATCCTTCTTCTTCACAAATAACACCGGCGCACCCCAAGGAGAAACGCTAGGTCTGATAAAACCCTTCTCTAGTAATTCCTGCAACTGGTCCTTTAACTCCTTCAACTCTGGCGGGGCCATGCGACACGGCGGAATAAAAATGGGCTGCGTGCCCGGAGCCAGATCAATACAGAAATTAATATCCCTGTCGGGCGGCATGCCCGGCAAGTCTGAAGGAAACACCTCGGGGAACTCTCGAACAACAGGAACAGAGTCAATAGAAGGAACCTCTGCGCTGGAGTCGCGAACATACGTCAGATAAGCTAAACACCCCTTCTCGACCATGCGTCGAGCCTTGACATATGTAATAACACTGCGAGTGGCATGACCCGAAGTCCCTTTCCACTCTAGTCGGGGCAATTCTGGCAAAGCCAAGGTCACGATCTTGGCGTGACAATCTAAGATGGCATGATACGGGGACAACCAATCCATCCCCAATATAACGTCGAAATCCACCATGTCTAAAAGCAGTAAATCAACACGGTTCTCTAGACCCTCAAACACAACCACACAGGAACGATGCACCCGGTCGACTACTATAGAGTCACCCACCAGTGTAGATACATAAACAGGAATGTCCAAAGCATAACTAGACATAGCCAGGCAGGGTGCAAAATAAGACGATACATGTGAATATGTAGACCCAGGGTCAAATAGCACTGAAGCATCTCTATCACAAACCAGAATGGTACCTGTAATAACAGCATCTGACGACTCGGCCTCTGGTCTGGCTGGTAAAGCATAAAACCGGGGATCAGCCCCACCTCCCTGAACCATGTCTCTGGGACGATCGGCTACCGGCTGACCCCTACCTCTGGCGGTCCGGCCTCCACCTCTAGGTTCTCGACCTCCACCTCTATGATCCTTACCCCTGCCCCTGGCTGGCTGGGCAGGCTGTGGGTTACCTGGTGCCTGAATCATGGGGCGAGGACCCTGCTGCTGTGACTGTGTACCCCTCAATCTCGGGCAAGCTCTCCTGATGTGACCATACTCGCCACACTCATAACATCCCTCTGTACTGTACGATGAGACTGGCCCTGACGACCCGAATGACCTCCACGAAAACTCTGAAGAGGCTGTGCGCTGATGGGCTGCTGATCAGAATACTGCCCACGAGAACCACGATCGCCTGGAACACCCTGTGAAGCCTGGAGGGCTGACTGAAAGGGCCTGGAAGACTGACCCCTATCATAAGAATCCCTGCCTCCAGATGAGGCACCACTGAATCGAACTGAGTGACGGGGTCTCTTGTCTGACCTATGACCACCCCCCTGTGGCAGAACCATCTCGATCCTCCGGGCCACATTGGCCGCCTCCTGAAAAGTAATATCACTACCTGCCTCTCTGGCCATCTGAAGACGAATGGGCTGGATCAAACCGTCAATAAATCTCCTCACCCTCTCCCTCTCAGTGGGAAGTATGATGAGGGCATGGCGAGCTAGATCGATAAACCGGGTCTCATACTGAGTGACCGTCATAGACCCCTGCTGGAGGCGCTCGAACTGCCTCCGATAAGCATCTCTCTGAGTAACGGGGAGAAACTTCTCCAGGAACAACTCTGAAAACTTATCCCAAGTCAAAGGCGGCGACCCTGCTGGTCTGGCTAAACAGTAATCCCTCCACCAAGTCTTGGCGGATCCGGATAGACGAAAAGCCGCAAAATCAACTCCATTGGACTCCACAATGCCCATGTTTCGAAGAACCTCGTGGCAGCTGTATAAGAAATCCTGGGGGTCCTCAGAAGAAGCTCCGCTGAATGTAGCAGTGAAAAGCTTGGTGAACCTGTCCAGCCTCCACAAAGCATCAGCGGACATAGCCGCTCTATCACCGGCCTGTGCAACTACCCCCGGCTGAATTACCATAGCTGGCTGGCCCGGTGGGATCTGAGTCTGGGGAGCTACCTGCTCCGGAGTACGTGCAGCAGGAGTCTGGCTCCTCCTCCAGCTTGGGAAGCGGCTGGTGCTGTAGGAAGCAATCCTGCTCGGGTGACACTCTCCATGAGACCAATCAACCGGACCAAGGCGTCCTGAAGAACTGGGGTAGCAATAAACCCCTCTAGGACCTGAGCTGGGCCCACCGGAACTGTCTGAGCCTGGGCCAGAACCTCCTCGCCAAGGTCACCCTGAGTGTCCGCCACTGGTGTTGCTGCTGGTGGCTGGGCCATGCCCCTACCTCGGCCCCCAGCACGGCCACGTCCTCTGCCCCTAGCGGGAGCTGCCTGGGGCTCGGACTGCTGATCGGTGGATGAGGAAGCGCGTGTTCTCGCCATCTGCGAAAGAACAGAGTGGAAATTCAATTAGCATTTAAGAAACCAAATCACACGACAAGAAAGAACAGATGAGAGATTTTTCCTAACTCAATAGACTCTGGGGAACAAGTACAGACGTCTCCGTACCTACCCCTCAGACTCTACTAAGTTTGTTCGTGAGTTGTGAGACCTATGTAAGCTAGTGCTCTGATACCAACTTGTCACGACCCGGATTTCCCACCATCAGAGTCGTGATGGCGCCTACTCGTGGTAGCTAGGCAAGCCAACTTAATTACCTTTCCATCACTAGCAATTATCTTTAACAGTTTATAACATCAATATAGAACATAAAGTCTAATAAGAACAATAGCGGAAATCTGTCTTAAAATGATGAATTTAAAACGCGGAATAGTCAAAAACAACCTCTACCCAAGATTTGGTGTCACATTACTCACGAACCACTAAGAATAAACTAAATACAAAGGTCTGAAAGAAATATAACAGCTGTCTGTCTCGAAACAAGGAGGCAACAGTCTAAAAGAAAACAATGAGAAGAGACGCCGGGCCTGCGGACGCCTGCAAGGCTACCTCAGTCTCGTGAATATGAATCGCCTGCTTCCGAACTACTGCTGCTGCTGTTCCTCAAAACCTGGACCTGTGCAAAAATGCACAAAAGTGTAGCATCAACACAACCGACCCCATGTGCTGGTAAGTGTCTAGCCTAACCCCGGCGAAGTAGTGACGAGGCTAGACTGGACACCACATAAACCTGTGCAGTTATAGATATACAGCGGAAATCGAATACAAAGCAATTACCAACATGGGAGGGGAAACATGCTATGGGGAGTTACAATAATAACAATAATCCAGAGTAACAACTAAAGCAACTTAGGTTCACAGTGAACAAGGAATCAATACTCAAATGTAACCACATAGCCTCAATAATTGTTGCGGCGTGTAACCCGCTCCATAATTGCCATTGTTGCGGCGTGCAACCCGCTCCACAATATCATTGTTGCGGCGTGCAACCCGACCCATATCACTTATCATATATCATTGTTGCGGCACGCAACCCGATCCTCATATATTATTGTTGCGGCGCGCAACCCGATCCTCAACATCATTGTTGCGGCGCGCAACCCGATCCTCAATATCATTTAACAGTCTGACTTCCCAAACAACAGTCACAATTATGGGGCATAAAATAAGCAATATTTGACAACCATCCCGGCAAGGGAAAGAATCCAACAAGTTCAACCAAACGTCCCGACAAGGGAATAATCAACAACGCTTTCTCTTTCTTACTTTCCTTATCTTATAATTCACTTTACTATTTTGAGCCAACGCTCCAAAGAATCAATTCATTTCGTATACTTTCAATATTCGTATCACAATTCGAGCCAATGCTCCAGGAATCAAATGATCCTATTACCGTTCACATGTTATTCACAACATATAGAAATCCTCCAATAAACACGGAGTTCACAACCAAATCATGATAATCACATTATAAGGACTCACGGTCATGCTAGACACCAATGTATAGATACTCGTCACCATGCCTATACATCGTACTCGATCACATAGCAATTAGCAACAAGACTCAACTCCTATTCCCTCAAGCTAGGGTTAAACCAAACACTTACCTCAAAGCCTTGAAATCCACTTAATCCTCAACTATCGCTTTACCTCGTGATTCCACCTCCAATACAGTGATATCTAGGCATAATTAATTCAACAATATCAATAAAGACTCAATGGCAACTTCTCATAGCCTAGATATGAATTTTCTAGCATTATTCCAAAAAAACCAAAATTAGACACCGGGCCCACATGGTCCAAACTCTAGGTTCGGACCAAACCCGATCACCCATAACCCCACGAGTGGTATATAATTTGTTTTAAGATTCGACCCCAAATTGAGGTTGAATCACCCAAAAATTCTCAAAACCCTAACTCTACCCAAAACCCATAATTTCTACCTTGATTTCATGTTTTTTGGGCTAGGAATTCACTAATTAATGAAGGAAATTGAAGGAAACAAGTTGAACAATGCTTACCCAAGAAGTTTTGATGAAAGGGAGCTTCAATGGACGCCTAAGTGCTTGGAGAAGAAAGGGTTTCGTGTGTTTTTATGAAAAATATCGTGCTACTGTTCTGTTTTTAACTTAAAAATTCGCTGGGCAAAATTGCCCTACGCGATCGAGGAAATAGGGATGCGATCGCGAAGGGTACCACTGACTGGTCATCGCGATCGCGTGGAGGGTTACGCGATCGCGTATAAGAACTACTGGGGGTCCAAGGATTTGGCTTACGTGATCGCGTGGTTCAAGACGCGATCGCGAAGGAAGACGACTCAATGCTATGCGATCGCGTGGGGAAGAGCGCGATCGCGAAGAAGGAAATCCCTGTGTAAAAATTGCAGAAAATTTGATATCATCCTAAGTCCAAAACCACCCCGAACACCTCCGAAAACACTCCCGAGCCCTCGGGGCTCCTAACCAATCACACGCCCTAACTCAATAACATCTTACGAACTTACTCGAGCGATCAAATCGCCAAAATAACCTCAAAATCATTGGATCAAGCCTCAAAATCATCATTTTCGTTTCAAACTTCATAAACTTCAAACTTTAGATATTTAGGTTCGAAACACGTCAAACGACGTCCGATTTCGACCAAACTTTACAGAAAGCGCTTAACACATATTTAAGACTTGTACCGGGCGTCGGAACCAAAATACGAGCCCGATACCACAGTCTTATAATCAATTTTCATTTCCATTTTCCTTAATAATTTCAGAAAAACAATTTCACAGAAAAATTCATTTCTCGGGCTCTAGACCTCGGAATTCGACTCCGGGCACATGCCCGAGTCCCATATTTTCTACGGACCTTCCGGGACCGTCCAATCTCGAGTCCGGGTCCGTTTACCAAAAATGTTGACCGAAGTCAACCTTAAACATATTAATATCAAAATTCTTCAAATTTTTCACAGAATTCACATATTTCAACATAAAAGCTTTCCGGCTACGCGTCCGGACTGCGCACGCAAATCGAGGCAAGTAAAAATGAGGTTTTCAAGGCCTCGGAAGCACAGAATGAATGAGAAAATAGGTGATGACCCTTTGGGTCGTCACACACCCAATACCGAGGAAAAAGGGCAATCCAACCCTGTGGAGAAATCCATCTCCAGGTATCAAGTACTTAGGACAAATCCATGTCCAGGGAAATCCATCCCTTAATAATATATAAATGCTCAACCACTCGGTACTGTATATGGGCCATACGGCCTAGAGAAATCCATCTCCAAAAATATACAACACTGACTATAAGGCACCCAGTACTAAGGAAAAAGGGCAACCCAACACTGTGGAAAAATCCTTCTCCAGATATCAAATACTTCGGGCAAATCCATATCTGGGAAATCCATCCCTCAATAATATCATCCGTGCTCACTGGGGGTGTGCAGACTCTGGAGGGGCTCTTTCGGACCAAGCGCTATAGTCTGCACGGACAACTCACGTGCTGCACGGACAAATCACGTGCTATGGTATCAATCACCACACAATTGGCACTCGGCCTCACTCAGTCATCAATCTCTCCAATCTCACGGGCTCACAATGTCATGAAACTAGCCCGACAACAATGACATGATGTATTAATAAACAACAACAGAGACTGAGATATGATATGAATGCATACATATGATTAAGTACGAAATATCAATGAAATCAGTGAGATGCCAGCAAGAAACGACCACTATGGGTCCTAACAGTATCAACATAAAGCCTAAACACGATATCTAGCATGATTGACAACTTAGTTACTTAATCACATGATGGCAATACGGATATCAACAAAATAGGGCCACTAAACAGCGCCCTGAAAACAACAGAGTCACAACTCACAGGGTGCACGCCCACACACCCGTCACCTAGCATGTGCGTCACCTCAACACCAATGACATAGCACATAATTCGGGGTGTCATACCCTCAACACTAAGTTTAGAAGAGTTACTTATCTTGAACAAGCTGATTCCACTACCAGCAAGTAAGCGATGCTCCAAAAATGCCATCATGCGCGTTTCAACCTCCGAACGACTCTAAACTAACCAAAAGACAAATCAAATACGTCAAACAATGTTAAAGGAACCAATCCCAATCGAAAAAGGTCGAATCTTTAATCGAAAGCCCAAAACCGACCAAAAATCCCAACCCGGTCCCGCACCTCGGAACCCGATAAAATTTACAAAATTCGATAACCCATTTAATTACGAGTCCACCCACACTAGTTTCACTCAAATCCGACTCCAAATCGGTGTTGAAAACTCCAAAATTCACTTTATGAAATTTTAGACAAAACCCCCAAATTTCACTTTGAAATCATCAATCAAATGCCAAAAATGAAGATGGATTCATGAAATATAACCAAAATCGAGTATAGAACACATACCCCAATCCATATGGTGAAAATAGCCTCCAAAAATTGTCCAAATCCTATCTCCCTAACTCAAAATATGACTAAATGAACAAACCCTCCATATTAAGTAATTCTGCCAAGCTGTTCTGCCTCGTTTTGCATGCCAACTTATCCCAAAACTTGCTTTTGATGCCTCCAATAGTTTTTTTGTGAAATTTTATTCAAGATAGGCTTTGAATCATTCCATTTAACCTTATAATGAATGAGATATGTTGGTTTCAATATTTGGAAATAGTGCAGATTTTTAAATACGAAGCAATGGTGATTTCGTAATTAATCTAAAAAAATCTTGCAACCCAATTCTTAGTAAAATGGCCATAAAATCCTCATACGATGTCCAAATTCGATGATTCTTTTTGCTATGCCTCTATAATTACAATACGGATCTAATGTTTCTTTAACCTATTTGTGCTTGAAGAAACGACGTCGAAACATGAAAATACGAGTGCAATACAACTCAAACCTATCCGAAACTCACCCGATCCCCTCGGGAACCTGTTCGAACATACCAACAAGTCCCATATCATAACGTGGACCTACTCGAGGCCTCGAAACACACATAAGAACATCGAAATGATAAATCATGCCTCAATTCAAAATCAATGAACTTGTAACTTCAAACTTCCGCAACCGATGCCGAAACCTATCCAATCACGTCCGATTGACCTCAAATTTTGTACACAAGTCTAATACATCATACGGAACTACTCGTGCCCCCAAACTGTCGAGCAAAGTTCAAATGCTCAAAATGACCGGTCGAGTCGTTACTTTCTTCCCCACTTAAACATACGTTCATTCTCGAATGTTCCAAGAGTTGTTCCTAAGCCGTCAAACAGCCGTGTAACCTTACCATGCACATACCGGGGGGTGATCCCACATCACCCTATACCATATAGGCTTGAAAACATAACATAATTGAAGATCATTACTTCAACCTTGGTCCGTAAACCACAAAATCGAATTTCCAACATCCGAAATTTACTACAAGACCCAAACTTCGCATCTACACACTGTATAAGTCTGAACAAGCTGTATCAAGCAATAACCACAACCCGAGATATAATCACCCGGCATACCACACGACTGGCATACTTGAGTAAAATTTCTGATCATAGTGGCTGCTCAAAACAACCCAATACCGGTAGTAAACCTCATGTCAAACAAAACCTCGTTCTAAAGCCTTTGTGTACTCCAGATGATGAAAGAAACACGCAGAAACTCATAACCATTCGTCAGATCAACAAGTCATGGAGTTCCCCCTCATTCGACAAGAACTATAACCAATTTCTAAGCCGATCAACAACATTATCCTTACAAATATACCGCAATCAAATCTGATAGCACCCATTCTAGGTCCGACGACCACATCTTATCAAATACAAGCTACTCTACTGACATGCCTCACCAATACTACCCGGAGCCATAAACCGTGCAATCTTTGCACCAATACACAACAATTCAAACGTACTCAAACATAGAAAATGACTCCAATGAGAGAAACGTCTCGCAAGCTCAACAAGTACCACCACAACACAATGCTAAAGACCCATCACACACCGCAGAACCAAAACACACGAATCTAACACAAAGGATCTTATCCTAACATAACTTCGTTGCAATGCATGACCCCATCCAAACACTGGTCCACATGAATCACAACTCCCCATAGCATAGAGGAGTAACTCACAGATCATTTCAGAATAAAAATAAGCTCAACAATAATCGAATGGCACATCCCTCAACAATAGCAGTATGGCGCCAACCAATCCGACCCGGTGTAGAACACACATCCTCATTGGGCCTACCAATGGACCCTAAACCAACTCTAGTCACCCAAAAATAGATAACAACACTCTGAAAGTCCACAATGATTGAACCATAAAGCTACTATCATTTGTCTATCTTTGGCCACATCTTCACAGTCCACAACCACGAAATAATCTGTTTCTGAGAACTCCTGTTCTCCAAATTCATAGAACACACGAATCACCTTATCTGATCCCAACTACACTGCTCGAATCTCTAACACATCTCTCATACACGATCATCCCATGAGGAATACTTATATAATTCTTCCGTGCCACATAGAAAAATCTAAATATCAACAATCGATTAACTAAGCGAGTGCCGCAATACCAATAAAGTATCCATAAATCAAAACACAGTGCCCCTTTTGAATTTACACTCTCATCAAGCCATATCTAATAGTAATATCATTTATCTATCCTCTGAAACCGTCCATGTTGCTTAAGGATTCATGACCTTCCCTTTAAAACTGAACCGTGACCTTGCACATGCAAATCTCAATCCCACGCAACACACCACCTCTATCATACAATTATATGAAAAGAACGAGAATCTCATAACCAACTCTGAGTCACCGGAAGAATACATACCCAATTAGTCAGAAACCCCCCATTCGATCTCATCCAGGAGAAAATCCCAATACACATCATGCTCTTCACGCCAGTAGGAAATATACATCTCTAACCGTGGTAGAAAACCATCAAGAATTTTTCGAAACCCATTTGTACTTAACCAAAGCGTCAGGACTGAATCCTTCTAACTCAAACAAGCTACGCAAGCCATCAAAACCCGAGGGTATCGCCACAAAACACCTGTAGAAACTCACTACATCATAAGAACCAAAAGAGCCAATCACATCCGTTACCCTGCTGATCCTACCTACGCGTTCCTTCCGAATTGCCTTCAAATTGATACGTTTCCTTGCTAGTACACTACTATCCTTAACCAAAACTTGACCCACAAACTTTATCATAGAACACACTGCCCTAAAGCTTATAAGTCACTAAATTCCCTCTTAAGTATCCCAAAAGTACCACATCCAAAATACTTCCTCTGAAGAGACTTCCTGCGAATCTAAAGTCATTACCTTCACCTTCGTGATACGGATATATAGAATCCATAATAGGGGTGTGCATTCGAATCGGTTTATCGATAAATCGAATCGATTATTTGTTATCGGTTTATCGATTTATCGATTTTGAAATTTTCCTTATCGAGTTATCGATTTCGATTTTGTCCTCTTCGGTTATCGGTTTATCAATAAACCGATAAGATATACTAAAAAGATAAAAAATTTAAATTTTTTTACCCTTATTCTATAATACTCTTTCCTTTACCCTAAGTCCCTAACCCTATTATTTCCTCTACCACATTTAAGGAACGATCATATTTAAAGCTCAAGGGAATGAAGTTCAAATTAATGGAAAACAAAATTAGCCGTGATGATGTATTTTTTTTATACTGTTGGAGTGTTGGTGGCATATATTTGATCCCTTACTTTAGTTTCGTTGCATGTGCTTGTTGACACAAGTTTTATGTAATAAACGGTGTTCGTCTTATTTTAGCTTCTTTTTGTCCATATTAGTTAGGCGTGTTATAGCGATATACTTTCTGTGGAATCCCACAAATTTTCTTATTGGTGTAATCGATAACCGAATCGATAAGCCCCAAAAATCAATAAATCGAAATTGAAAAAATCGAAACCTTATTGAAACGATAACGATAAGCATATGTACAAATTAATAATCGATAAGGGTCAAAATCGAATAGATATATCGATTGCACACCCTTAATCCATAAAGATATAGAAATGCCACAAGTCTTGACACACTCCAATGTAAATCTCAATTTCTAGCCAAATACACATCCTGAAGATTCCCAATTGTTACATATAAATCTTGAATCCATTAGAACCATTCTCGAGAGTCACTTACTCTGCTCCAATCTCAATTAAACTGGTCAAACGGACCGAACGACCTGTGCCCCATTTGCACACCAACACCCTAAGAAGTAATCCATACTTCTAAGCAACCGAGTAAATCCCTACTCCATGCACACAACCTCCTTTACAAGTAACAACTCAATCATCCAATGTTTCTCATATACCCATAAAACAAAATAAAACCCGTATCCACAAATTCCTTTACTCGAGTCATCCTCAATCTCACCCTCTGCAGAGCATAACTTATTCACAAGTATACCTCAAACCGAAACCAATACAACACATAATCGTGCAATCAACTTATCAATAGCAGACTCCCCCACTTTGCTCAAAGCCAAGGAATAAAGCATCTAACTCACGGACAACTCACGTGCTGCACGAACAACTCACATGCTATAGTATCAATCACCTCAGAATTTGGCCCTCGGCCTCACTCAGTCATCAATCTCTCCAGTCTCACTCACAGGCTCACAATGTTATGAAACTATCCCGACAACAATGATATGATGTATAAATGAACAACAACCGAGACTGAGATATGATATGAATGCATGCATATGACTGGGTACGGAATATCAATAAAATCAGTGAGATGAAAGCAAGAAACGACCACTATGGGTCCTAACAGTATCAACATAAAGCCTAAACACGATATCTAACATGATTGACAACTCAGTTACTTAATCACACGATGGCCATATGGATATCAACAAAATAGGGCCACGAAACAGTGCCCTAGAAATAATAGAGTCACAAATCACAGGGTGCACGCCCACATGCCCGTCACCTAGCATGTGCGTCACCTCAACACCAATCACATAGCACATAATTCGGGGTTTCATACCTTTAGCAATAAGTTTAAAAGAGTTACTTATCTTGAACAAGCTGATTCCACTACCGAGCAAGCGAAGCGATGCTTCAAAAATGCCATCATGCGCGTTCCGACCTCCGAACGGCTCTAAACTAACCAAAAGACAAATCAAATACATCAAACAATGCTAATGAACCAATCCCAATCGAATAAGGTCAAATCTTTAATCAAAAGCCCAAAATCGGCAGAAAAGCCCAACCCGCCCGCACTTCGGAACCTGACAAAGTTTACAAAATCCGACAACCCATTCAATTACGAGTCCAACCATACTAGTTTCACTCAAATCCGACTCCAAATCGGTGTTCTAAACTCCAAAATTTACTTTATTAAATTTTAGACAAAACCCCCAAATTTCACTTTGAAATCATCAATCAAATGCCAAAAACTAAGATAGAGTCATGAATATAACCAAAATCGAGTATAGAACACTTATCTCAATCCATATGGTGGAAATCGGCTCCAAAAATTCTCCAAATCCGAGCTCCCCAACTCAAAATATGACCAAATGAACAAACCCTCCATATTAAGTAATTTTGCCCAGCTATTCTGCCTCATTTTGCGTACAAAACGATCCCGAAACTTGCTTTTGATGCCCCTAATGGATTTCTTGTTAAATTTCCATCCAGAGAGGATTTTGAATCACTCTATTTGACCTTATAATAAAGAAGATATAATGGTTTCAATATTTGAAAATAGTGCAGGTTATTAAATACGAAACAGTGGCAATTTCGTAATTAATCTGAAATAAATCTGGCAACCCAATTCTTAGTAAAATGGCCATAAAATCGTCATAAAATGTTCAAATTCGATGATCTTTTTGCTATGCCTCTATAATTACAATACCTATCTAATGCTTCAATCAAAATAGAATTTGGAGCTCAGTTTCTTAATATGGTACGATTTATGCTTGAAGAAACGATGTCGAAATATAAAAAACGAGTGCAACACAACTCAAACCTTTCGAAACTCACCCGAGTCCCTCGGAACCCTGTTCGAACATACCAACAAGTCCCATATAATAACACGGACCTACTCGAGGCCTCAAGACACACATAACAACATCAAAATGATGAATCACACCTCAATTCGAAATCAATGAACTTGAAACTTCAAACTTCCACAAGCGATGCCGAAACCTATCAAATCACGTCCGATTGACCTCAAATTTTGCACACAAGTCCTAATAAATCATACAGAGCTACTCGTGCCCCCAAACTACCGAGCGAAGTGCAAATGTTCAAAATGATCGGTCGGTTCATTACATACTAAACTATTGTACCAAAACATTAAAAGATGCAAGAAAAGTATGAGAAAATTAAAAGAATAAGTAGCAGAAAAGATCCATATTACCACATGATACCAATATGGTATACATGTATACCAACATAGTATACCATTGATCTGGGATATTGGTACAATTACCTGTGACTGTACCAAAACATTTAGAGAGGCAATAAAAATATGATAGAATTACCTGCTGGCGTTGCAAGCTTGACATTCGCAAAGCAACTCGCTCATTCGGTATTTGACCCATGACTACCCAATTCAAAATTCATGGAAGTTTGTTTCCATTATGATCAGCAAATTGAGCATCCCAACTTGTTCAGCATTCATACAACCAATTCTGTAAAGCCAACGGAAGCCACCGAGTCTATAAAAAGAAGGCTTATCTTGAAACTTGTTGGAACACGAGTCGATTGTAGCGTTATAAACATTTATACCCCAGGGATAATTATTAAAATTACAGCACTCAACCAAGTCAATGTAAGACCATGAAATAATCTTTGTTTTGAGTTGAGAAAGAACTGCTATCTTCAATGCATCATCATTTGTTTCCCATTTCTTCTTCGTAAAACAGTCTACCATGGGCCAATGTCACAGATGCAGTCTCAAAATATTTTAAAATCAACCTATTCTCTTCTACGCTCTCTATACTTGTATCACCCTTACATTTCAGCCCAGTAACGAGTGCAAATTCACCCAAACCAAAGCGCAACCTAGAATCACGCATTACAAACCGCATCTCATTTTTCACCTCATGATGTACTTCTCTAATAAGAAAATGGTGCATAACCCAAATCTGCACAATCACTGGTGGCAGATTCAAAAAATATCCAAAGAATATTTTCTTAAACATCCGAAGTTGCGTCTTTGATAAATTCTCTTTCAGTTGACGAATAACATGGCAGTTGGTATCCCAATCAACCTTTGGTATATAATCTATGTCCATAGGCACAAGGAAATCCCAACAAGCAAAACTTGTTCATATAAAATAATTTCAGAAATATAATTTACTTAAAAATGCAACTAAAACAACCAAAAATGTTACAACTACCTTACGATACCAACACAACATATAACTATACCAACAGGGTATACAATTCTACTGGCTAATTTCCGGAAACTATAAATGACTATACTACTATTACATAACAGATAGGCATAAAGAGAAAAAGCAAAAAGGTATGCAGCTATAAAGTATTTTCAAGATATTATACGATACTACTATTATTAAAGGAAAAACATATAGCGAAGACAGCTAAAAAAGGATCTAAAAGCATATGATACCAATATACAAATATAATATAGGTATACTAACATGGCATATAGTTGTACGGGGTTGTTCTAACAACTGTCTATAACTATAAAAACTATTACATAACACACATACACTATGTCTATAGGCACAAGGGAATCTCAACGATGCAAAACATGATCATATAAATTATTTTAGAAATAGTATTCACTTAAAATTAACACAACTGACTATAACGATAATATAATACAAAAACATACCAGGAAATCAAAAAGTAACAGTGTACTATACATTCAAAAGCACAAATCCTAATTTTAAGAAATAACCTTCTTGGGTATGTCACCAATTTTTTTATTCTTTAACTGAGAATCATCGCTACAATCAACATCTGCTGGTTGAGTCTCTGTTTCAGGCACGAATTCATGTCGGCTTCCCCCTGACTCAGAATTCGCAACAACTTTACCTTTTCCCTTATCATTCACAGTAACACCTGCTATGACTGGTTCAGAATTTGTGTCGGCTAATGATTGGTAGGGAGTTCTATCGACTGTTGAAGCATCAATATTGTTGCCTTTTCCACCCTCTAATTCTATATTTTCAGTTGTGTTTTCAACATGACTACTGCTAGGTTTAGGACTAAACACATACGGAGAATAACAAAATAATGAAAAACTAGGACCGAACATGGCTGAGGCAACAGATTCAGCAACTACTTGGGTTGAAGAATGATGTCCATGATGCCACTATCTACGCGCATAATGCTTCCGACCCATAGTGAAAACAACCACCCATAGACATTGATTCACAAAAAAATAAAGAAAATAATTTTCTTTTATGATTTTGAAAATCCACTTTCACTAAAATGTACTTTCAGAAGCAAAAATTTCACCCAAAAATTACTATTAGACGAAGAGATAGAACGAAATCTGAAGAAAAAATAAAAACTCGAATCTGGGTGAAATATGGGTTCTCATGGTTTGACTATGGAGATTTGGAAACTGTTCTCTAGTGTTAAAGGACGAAGACAAAATAAATGAGGCATTAAAGACAGTGGGTATGGGATCCGCTAATTGCGTGGCCTGCTAGGTGAAATAGCTTTGGCCGGGTGAAATAGGTGCGTCGTGTAAATAGTTTGGGCCGCATGGGTAGGAACAGTAAATAGTTTGAGCATGGCTAATAAAAGATAAATAGTTTGGGCTTGATAGGTATAAAGTGAGATTTTCTCTAATATATTACTTTTATTTTTTCGATCTAACCAATGTAATAAAGCTAGACTATAGGTGTTGAAGATACTCAGTATTCATATTTTTGAAAGATATGACATTTGAATTAATGGATGAAAAATAGGAAAACAAAAAAATGCACTCACAAAGAGGGAAAATTTTATTTTGTGTCTCATACAACTGACACTAGTTGTATGAGACATCTTTATTGTCTTACAGTTTTGTGGATCCAGATTTTGTGGACCCAGAAGTGTAAGATTTGGGGTCCACATATTTGTGAGAGAAAAAGGATGCTCACACAACTAATGTAAGTTGTGTCAGGCACACAGTAAAACTTCTCCACAAAGAAATACACGTGCTTATTATTATTCCAAGAAGTCCAATCCACAATTATCTTTGTTTTTTAATTTTCTCAAAATTCATCTTGCTGCTTTAATTGAGAGTCGACCATCATGTTTTCACTGATAAAATATTAATATTTACAGAATCTTAATATTTTCAAAACATTTTGTTAATTATATATGTTTACCCTAAAATCGGATAACAATTGAATTTGTACGCGATTTTAAGGATACGTGATATATCTTGGCACAAAATAAGAAGAATAAATTAGTATTGAAATAGACAATTAAAGAATAAATGCTAACCACACAAATTGTACAGTCTTGGCCCTCAAGTTCGATCACCCTCGAATCAAATATGTATCAACTGGCTTAAGAACTAAATAACAAGACAATGATAACTAGAGAATGCCATGCTTTGTATTGCGTGAATATGATGATATAAAAATGATCAGACCCTCTTTATATAGTAGGGGGGTCCTACTCTTGATAAAATTCTAAATACAGTAAGAAATCCGATGATTAACTAATTAATCGTCCCTTCTTGATACGTGCCAAGATTTCCGCCGTGATCCTTGCCAATCGCGGATATTTGGCTTTCCGTTATTTGGCTCGATAGTTTTCCCTCGATCTTGCTCAATCTCTATCTCGCTAGGTCTCGATCTTGGGTGATCTCGATCTCGATCGGTCTCTGGGTCACGAGCTCAAAAAGCTAACTTCGCATCAGGATCCGATATGACACGGGGTCGAACCTTGGCCTGCCACGTCATGGTCTCGATTAGTCATACAAAAATGGCAAGCCCGATTTTGACTGTATACAGATAGTCCCCTTGTTTCTCTAAGAGAAGACAATGAGAAATGACATGGATTTTTCCTATCCCGTCTGGATGTACCGTGATGTAAGCGACGAGCCCGATTATGACGTTTGCGACAAGTGGGTACTGAAATGTCCCATCGGTTCGGCCACCAAGGCATTAAATGCCTATCAGTTGCTGGTTGGCCACCATCAGATATGAACCACCACCAGCACATTATATGTACCGCCACCTTCTTCCTATTAAACTTTATGCTCAAAATTTCCTTCATTGCTGCTTCTCTTCGAAAAACCTCTTTTCTCTGCAACTCTTGCTCTCAAATTTCTTGAATCTCAAGCAAATCACATATCATTCTAATTTCCTTCCCTTCTATTTTACAATGGCAAAAACTTCTAAAATCGTATTGCAAAAGGAGACCATCTCCTCTACACGGCCCGCCGGCGGTAGAGCTACGGCGGAACTCCCCTCGAGGATTTTGTTCCGGGAGGGTGCCCTAATATTGCCAATTTTAGGATTGAAAATGCCTCCTCATTACCTGGTCGTTGTAAACCGGTCTCGAGGTACATATGCATGATAACCGAAGACATTCTCGAAAAGGTTAAAGAGGAGTGTAACTGGGTGGACAAGGATGTAGTATTTCCTTCTCCTGAGGAATCGATCACCACTCACGTGGACGAGTATCTAAGCATTTGTAATTACTCCTTCATGATGGGTACCTTAGACCCCATCCTCATCGCCTTTTGCAAGAGTATGACGTCACCCTCGGCCAATTCCACCCTTCATTCTGGAGAGTAGTCATTCTCCTTCGTTTCTTCACAAGCAAAATCGAGGGATGTCCTTTTACCCTCGATCACCTCATGCGCCTTTACAGTCCCTGACTTTATCAAGGAGGGATGATCAAGCTCGCTCTCGGGCCGTCAAGCCCCCGTTCTCGAGCATAAATGAGTCTCGCGACCGAGGTTGGATGGGCCGGTTTGTCCAAATAAGGACTTCGGACCAGATCCCTACTGAAGACATGCCATTTTTGGAGAAATAGAACATGAACCGTGAGTAGCATTTTGTCTCTCTAATTTTGTTGTTTTATCTCTTAACTTCTTTCCTTATCTGTATTATTTGGTGTTGTAGTTGTAACCTAGGCGCTGGAGGTAATCCCCGATCTCAAGCAATGAGTCGAGAACCTAGTATCACAGAGACCTTACTCCGAGCGTGCTTGGATGGAATTTTCATAGGGTCAATGGTAGGCCCGCAATCATGGCAAGCTTCTTTCTTTGAACGGTTATCATTCAGGCCACTTTCTCGGGCTTACTCGTCTTTTTTCCTGTGCAGGCCTTGGGAAGGATGTGGAAATGAGGCCCCATCTGAAGAGGAACTGCTTTCCCAACCACCTGCTCCGAAGCAGGCCAAAGAGAAGAAGAGAAAAGGGGCTTCGAGTTCCCCGAACTCAGAAAAGAAAAAGCCAAAGAATAGGCAAGCCCGTAAACCCAAGGGGAGCACCGTCGCTCTATCTTTGGACTCAGTTTATCGGCTAAGGGACGAGTCCGAAGATGAAAAAGAAGAGGAATCAAATTTGGTAGCCCGTGTGCGGGCTGGTGCTTCGACAAAAAAGCCCTCCGTACCGGAGGAGGTTGATGAGGGAGCCTCGGCTGAAGTTCCTGAACAGGAAGGAGTTGAGGATGCTCCATCTCAAGCTGAGACGGTTGCGGGAGAAATTGGGGGCGAGGCTTCCCGAGTAGCTGAAGATGTCCCGAGGGACGATCTCGGAGTGATTGATATTTTCGAATCCCCTCAATTTTCGGATGCCATGATCCGCGAGGCCAATATGTTGGAAGGTCACCCTTGCGAGGGTCCTCAGGAGGCGGTTGATATCCATGACTTCTTGGATTGGATAGAGTTCACCGCTTTGGCAGATGTCACCGGGTTTATTGATTTACCGGTGCCAAAGAAGGCACCATATTCGGGCGCTAATGGGTCTTCATCGAGGCTAAAACTGGTGGACCGATTCCTTGCCCCAAGTGTTAACCCTAATCGGAGGCGCAACATAGTGCTCTTGATGTTATAAACATCAATACCACACAAGAGGGGGGGTGATTTGTGTGGTACCTAATTTTCGCGTTAGAAGAACCTGGTTCTTCTAAGTGTTCTAACTACAGCAGTTTGCGGAATAATAAATACTGAAAGTAAAGTGCACAGAGATTTTTACGTGGAAAACACCTGGCTCAAAAGGTGAAAAAAACCACGACCTACTACTCAGTAGGATTTTCCCAAACTCCACTAAAATCACTGAGCCAAAAACTGCATTTACAAAACTCTTTGTAAACCTAAGGATTAACTCTAATCCCAGTGTAGCACACAGCCTCAACTGTTGCGACACTTTCAAGTTAACTCTAACTTGAATACTCAGAGTACCTAATACAATTGCTTCTAAGAAAGCTGAAAGGTACAATATGAAAACCTACTACAATTGAACTAGAGTTAGAATAAACACAATGATGAAACTAGTTCTTCTATCTTAGTTCATGTAGCTTCAGACGTGCACACTTGTATCTCGCATATGTTGCTTGCAAATCAGACTTGATCTTTTTGCTCTCAAATATGCTTAACTTCTGCTTATGTGCATTCACCTGTAAAAGAGAACAATCGTTATATTTATAGAGTTAGTAATCAGAGTTTGATAAGAACTCGAATTGTGGATCCTTTGACAATTCGAGTCCAAGAACAACTCTAACTCCTAATCCATATTCTTGATCCGGATGTAATTCTCTTTTCATAAGGAGACTTCAACTCCTTATCCTATATGTAATCTTTTCGATCAGTTCAGAAGATATTCATCAAGATATTGCTGCTTGATCTCAAGGACTTATCTTCTTCACGTGCATCTCATGTGTATGGGCCATAACAACTGTATCTCCTTAGATGAACCTGGTCCTTCACTGAGTTCGTTTGTCATTCTTCAAAACTTCAACTGATCTTGGGCCAACAACTCTCTACCCCAGAGGATGCCCGGATCTTCTCTCCCCCCTGGGTATTGCAAGATACCTCAAATTCTTGATGATCGAGGAAGACGAAGCAATGATGAATACGGTAGGAGCCGCTTTCCAGTTCAACGAGGGCCAATATGCTCTGAATCGGGTAATTTCGAGGGCCATTTTGTTATCTCTTTTAAACTTGGAGTTGTAGGTAATTCTAACATTTTCTTGCTTGCTTGTAGGCTTCGGTGTTGCATCACGAGGCCTTCCTTTGAATTCATGAGGAGCGCGAGGCCGAGGTTCGGGACCTCACTGAGAAAAATGATACCTACAATTTTCTCAGTGAGAAGCTTCAGGAAGATTTAGTGAAGGCTCGGGATGAGCATACTGAGACGGGCGAACAGGTATTCTGAGTGCTTTACGATAGTGAAGACGGATTGGAGATAACGACTAACGATCCGATTCTGCCGGTCCAGCAGAGGCTCGATTAGATTGAGGATGAGCATACTGAGACGGGCGAACAGGTATTTTGAGTGCTTTACGATAGTGAAGACGGATTGGAGATAACGACTAACGATCCGATTCTGCCGGTCCAGCAGAGGCTCGAACAGATTGAGGATCTTCAAAAATAAAGAGATGTAATTCGAGTCGAGGCTGAAGAGTTCAAGAAGAATATGTATATCTTAGCCGAAAAAAAGGAGGCCGTCCGAGCAGAGTTGGAGTCATCCGAGTCCCAGCTCCGGGTTGCAAGAGAGATATCCTTGGTGCAAGCAAAGAAAATTGAGGAGCTTTAGTCCCAGTTAGCTATCTTGGCCAATGAGCTCGAGGCGGCTAAATCTGAGGTGGCTGCGGCCAACACGAAAGCTAATGCTACTGCGGCCCAGTATAAGGCCGATGTTGGGGCCATCCAGGTGCATGCCAAAATCATGGTGGATCATGCAAAGTGGAAAGCTCGAAGGGAAGCCCTCGAGTAAGCCCATGCTCAGGGCTTCAATATGCAGGCTGCACTCGAGAATGCCAAAGTAGAGGAAGATAGGGCTCGAAAGCTAGCCTTTCCCGAGGAGGACTCAGATAGTTTAAGTGAGTCTGAAGGTGGGGAAGATCTCGAGGATGGAGATGCTGCCTCTGATGAAGATCAAGCTACTTAGGCCTTTAGGATTTTTGTTTGTCTTTTGCATCCTTTTGAGGCCATTTAGGCCATTGTTGATTTTGTATTAGGCCTATTTGGCCTTTGTTAAAAACTATTATGTATAAATATAAGGCTTTTCTTTCCCTTTCGACTTTTAAATTTTTTCCTTTGTTTTATCATTCGTATTCACAAAGGTTGGAATGCGTTAGCATGAAACAATAAGGTTGTGCTCGAGGGTTCGAACAACCCTTACTTTTATTGCCTTTTAAGGTGTTATCGGGGTTCGATGTTACCAAAGTTTTCTCCCAAAAATATCTAAGTTTAAGATTCTACCGAGGGTATCCTTTAGAACCGGTTGTAAAAGAATTTTTTCTTTTTCGAAGGCCTATTTTTGTTATGGATTTCGGACGTCTCCGAATCATGTTAGATTAGCCGTAGCCTTTTAGTTCGGGCATAGCCCAGTGAGCTTGCTTTCCCAAGTTATCCAGGATTTCCCAAGATAACAGTCCCCGAGCGGGTATGACCATGGCCTTTAAAATTCAAGGGTTGCCTAAGAGGTCTTATGCTCTCGACGTTCAATAGTTCGATCTGTTCGAGTTTATTTTTTGGACGGCAGTCCCCAAGTGTGGGAGTGCTTATCCGAACTCTGGTTATAATCGGCCCTTGAGCTCGTTTCCACAATAGATCGAAAGTACGGAATTTTAAAGTAGAAAAACCTTTTATAAGACATGAGATAATTGCAAGGAAAAAATACTTCTCTTTATTCTTGTGAAAAATGATTACACATGCGTACATATTTTGTTCCAGGGCTCAAGCAACCTATGTAGGCACGGTTTGTTTGACCTTTTGGCCCTTACAACAAATCTCACCTGTCGAGACCATGCTATTATGAAGTAATTTCCTCGCAACAAAGTTGACATCCAAGGGCAATGCCCCCCCAGTATTCGAGGTTGATTGTAGAAGAACCTTGGATACTGTTAGTGCTGTTTTTGACATCGATTCGTGATCGGCCTTCGATTCTAAGTTAGCACGATCCACTATTGCCTCGTTAAAAACCTTGCCGAAAAACCCAATTGAGAGAAAAACGGTTCAAGGGAAAAAGAGTGCAACGCGTGATTTCATACCCAAAGGCTTTGTGCTGCTCCTTGTCGATAACCTGCAAGTGTTAAAAATAGAAAGAATTGAAATGTAGTCGTACCTCAGTAGTAATATTGTTTAAGATGAGTTATGTTCCAATTGTTCGGTAGTTGTTCTCCGTCCAACGTTTCGAGCTTATAGGATCCTTTCCCTCTGATCTCAACAATCTGGTATGACCCTTCCCAATTTGGACCCAATTTTCCTTCATTTAGATACGTGACCTTCCTCAGTACTAAGTCCCCGACGTTAAAATATCGAAGGTTGGCCTTTTGGTTGTAATACCTTTCGATCCGTTGCTTCTGGGCAGCCAATCGAACAAAGGCAGCTTCACGCCATTCATCTAATAGCTCCAAACTTGTATTCATGACCTCGTCATTCGATTCCTTCGTCGCATATCGGAATCTGATGCTCGGCTCCCCGACTTCGACCGGTATTAAAGCTTCGGCACCATAAACCAAAGAGAACGGGGTGGCCCCGGTACTGGACTCGAAGTTGTGCGATACGCCTAAAGGACTTCGGGCAAGATCTCTCTCCATTTTCCCTTAACGTCGATCAACCTTTTCTTAAGGTTTTGGATTATGGTTTTGTTGGTCGATTCGACTTGCCCATTCCTTCTAGGATGATAAGGTGTTGATAAGATCCTTTTGATTTTATGGTCTTCGAGAAATTTGGTCACCTTGCTACCGATAAATTGTTTTCCGTTGTCACATGCGATATTGGATGGTATTCCGAGTCAACATATTATGTGGTCCCAAATGAAGTCGATGACTTCCTTCTCCCTGATCTTCTGGTAGGCGTGTGCTTCAACCCACTTAGAGAAATAGTCTGTCATAAATAAAACAAATTGAGCCTTACCTGGTGCTGATAGAAGAGGGCCGACGATGTCCATCCCCCACTTTATGAACGGACATGGCGATAAAATTGAATGCAACAGCTCCCTGGGTTGATGAATCATTGAAGCATGTCTTTGACATTTATCACGTTTTTTCACAAACACCATCCCATCTTTTTCCATATCAACCCAGTAATAGCCGGCTCTAATTACCTTTCGAACCAATGATTCAGCACCCGAGTGGTTCCCGCATGTGCCCTCATGGACTTCCCTCAAAATATACTCGGTATCTCCTGTTCCCAGACATATTGCTAGCGGACAGTCAAACATCCTCCCGAGTAAGGTTCCATCTTCGGAAAAGCTAAATCGGGCTGCCTTTGTACGCATGGCCCTTGATTCCTTTGGATCTGAGGGAAGTTTTCCGGTCTCCAAATATTCTATGTAGTTATTTCTCCAATCCAAGTCAAACTTGTGGAGTTTATTTTGGCGTGACCTTCTTCTACCACCGACCTCAAAAGTTGTACGACCGCCCTCGAGTTGAGCTCGTTATCTTCGACCGACGACCCTAAGTTTGCAAGGCCATCGGCTTCACTGTTTTGATCTCGGGGCACGTGCTACAAAGTCCATTCTTTGAAATAATGCAAAGTTACATGTAGCTTGTCCAAGTGCCTTTGTATTCGTTCATCTCTGACCTCGAATGTTCCATTTACTTGGTTTACCACCATGAGGGAGTCACATTTAGCCTCGATCACCTCCGCTCCCAAGCCTTTGGCTAGTTCGTGACCTGCAATCATGGCCTCATACTCTGCTTCGTTGTTAGTCAATTTTACAGTTCTAATAGATTGTCTAACTATATTGCCTGTGGGAGGCTTTAGTACGATGCCAAGTCCGGACCCTTTTACGAGAGGTGCCGTTCGTAAAGAGGGTCCAGATTCCCAAAGATGTTCCCAAGTTTACCAACAACTCCCTTTCGACTTTGGGTATTAGAGCCGATGTAATGTCGGCTACGAAGTCTGCCAAAATTTGGGATTTAATGGCCGTTCAGGGTTGATATTCGATATCGTACCTGCTGATTTCGATGGCCCATTTGGCCAATCATCCTGAGAGTTCGGGTTTATGCATTATATTTCGTAAAAGGTTTGTCACAACACATATATGATAGCATTGGAAATATGGTTTCAGTTTCCTATAGGCACTTAGCAAGGCGAGTGCCAATTTTTCTGGGTGAGGGTATCTAGTTTTGGCCTCACCTAAGGTCCTACTGACATAATAAATTGGAAACTGCATAGTTTGTTCTTCTCGGACTAGGACTCCACTTACTGCTACTTCCGATACCGGTAGGTACAAGTACAGTCGCTCGTCTGCCCTCGGCGTGTGAAGCAATGGTGGGCTCAATAAGTATCACTTAAGTTCCTCTAAAGCTCGTTGACATTCCGGGGTCCATGTGAAGTTTTTCTTCTTTTTCAGCAACGAGAAGAATCGATGACTTCTATCGGACGACCTCGAGATGAATCGACCTAGGGCTGCAATGCGCCCGGTTAGCCTTAGTACAGCCTTCATATTATCCACTACTGTGATATTCTTGATAGCTTTGATCTTATTAGGGTTGACCTCGATTCCATGATTGGACACCATGAATCCGAGAAACTTGTCGGACCCGATCCCGAATGCACATTTTTCTGGATTCAACTTCATTTTGTACTTCTTCAATATACTGAAGGTTTCCTGCAACTACTTTAAATGGTCTTCTGCTTGCAGGGACTTAACTAGCATATCGTCAATTTAAACTTCCATGGTTTTTCCTATTTGTTCTTCGAACATTTGGTTTACTAGTCATTGGTAAGTGGCACCGGCATTTTTTTAATCCGAATGACATTACGTTATAGCAGTACATGACATATTTAGTGATGAAAGAGGTGTTTTCTTGGTTGCCCGAGTTCATCTGTATTTAGCTGTACCCAGAATAGGCATCGAGAAAACTTAGAGTCTCGTGGCCGACCGTGGCGTTGATCATGCGGTCGATGTTAGGCAAAGGGAAAGAATCTTTGGGCATGCTTTATTTAGGTCTTTATAATCTACACACATTCTTAGTTTGTTCCCTTTCTTAGGAACCACGACTACGTTCGCTAACCATTTCGGGTATTTGACCTCCCGAATGGACCCTATTTCAAGGAGCTTAGTTACCTCGTCCTTGATGAAGGCATGTTTGATCTCGGACTGGGATTTTTTTTTTGTTTCACCTGGCGGAACTTCTGGTCCAAGCTTAGTTTGTGATTAATGATCTCTGGTGGGATCCCTTTCATATCGAGATGGGACCAAGAAAAACAATCCATATTAGCTATAAGAAACTGAATAAGTTTTCTCCTAAGCTCGGGAGTTAACCCCCTGCCCAGGTATAACTTTTGATCGGGTAGATGTTCGATTAGCATGACCTGCTCTAGTTCTTCGACCATTGACTTGTTAGTGTTGGAATCATCGGGGGCAATACAAGATCGAGGAACACTGAAGTCATCGTCTTTGTCAATCCCTTGCTTCTCCGATTGGGTCGAAGCTGGCATCGATAATTGCTATTTGGCTCCATGTTTCGCTTTCGAACTTGAGTCCTTTGTCCATGAGAGTGTTGATATCACAATTACTTCATCGATTGCAAACATCTCCTTCTCAGCGGGTTGTTCCCTATAAACCATCTTTATCCTCTCCGATGTTGGAAATTTTAATACCTGATGGAGGGTAAAAGGTAGAGCCCTCATGTTATGGATCCATGGTCTACCGAACAGGGTGTTGTATCGCATGTCCCCCTCGATTACCGGCAATGTTATTTCTCCCTTAGTAGTTTCACAAGCCATGTTGAATCCATTCAGTACTCGGGCCGCTGGTACGATCTGGTCTTGCATGCCGAGTTATTCTACGACCTTCGATCGTAATGTTGGCCGAGCTACCTGGGTCAATTAGCAAACGTTTAACTCTAGTTTTATTCCTAAGTAGAGAGATTATCAGTGCGTCATTATAAGGTCGCATGATTCCTTCCGCGTCCTCATCATCGAAAGATAGAGTCCCTTCTGGTAAGTAATCTTGAGTTCGTTTTTCTCTTGTGATTGACACCTTGGTGCGTTTCATCATCGAACCTTGGGGAATATCGACCCCTACAATGATCATATGGATGACGTGCAGGGGTTAGTCTTGTCTGTTTTGTTTGTTGGAATCTCTATTTCTGAAGTGGTTCTTAGCTCGGTCACTCAGAAATTCCCGAAAATGATCATCATTGAACAAACAGGCTACTTCCTCCCTCAATTGCCAAAAATCCTCCGTCCTGTGACCATGTGTGCAATGATATTTGAATATATGGTTGGGATACCTTTGTGCTGGATCAATTTGCAAAGGTCGAGGCCACTTGGTATCTTTGATGCGTCCAATGGCCGATACGATGACAGCTGCGTCCACATTAAAGTTGTACTCCAACAATGGTGGTGCTTCTTTAGGACCGATAGATCTATCGAAGCCGTTTTTAGTCATAAGTCCCCCTGAACTTTGACTTCGATCATCTCTCCTCTTATTCCGTGCAGAATTTCGCCCAGATCCGTTGCCTCTACGGTATCCATTGTACGATTGATATCGATCTCTATTCGACCTTGGTTCTCGGTCAATATCCCTCTTGATTCAATCTATGGGCCTGATAGGATAAACGGACTCAGAAGGAGCCCCCAGTTGATCATCCTCGACCCTGATCTTCGACTGGTATCGATTGTGCACATCAGCCCAAGTGACAGCTGGGTAGTTGATCAAATTCTTCTTCAATTTTTATGAAGCCACTGAACTTCGAACATTGAGACCTTGAGTGAAATATTGAACAACCCAATCGTCAGTGACCGGTGGCAAATCTATTCGTTCCATTTGGAATCGAGATATGAATTCTCTGAGCATCTCGTTGTCCTTCTGCCTTCCCTTGAATAGGTCCGACTACCCGGTTGCAACCTTAATGGCCCCGGTGTGTTTCTTTACGAAAGAATCTGCAAGCATAGCAAACGAGTCAATAGAATTAGGCGGTAGATTATGATACCATATCATAGCACTCTTCGATAGAGTCTCCCCGAATTTCTTCAGCAAGACGGATTCGATCTCGTCATCTTCCAAGTCATTTCCTTTAATAGCAAACGTGTAGGAGGTGACGTGCTCGTTTGGATCAGTTGCCCCATTATATTTAGGAATCTCGGGCATACGGAACTTCTTGGGGATTGGCTTCGGAGCTGCACTCGAGGGGAAATGTTTTTGTACAAACTTTTTGGAATATAGTCCTTTCAATATTGGTGGTGCAACCGTGATCTGGTCGACCCTGGAATTATAGGTTTCCACGTTCTTGAATTTTTCCTCGATCTTCTTTTCCCCTGTCTCGATTCACTTTGTTGGTTCTTCGAGCATCTTTATGATAGCCGGGTTGGTCTCTAATTCCTTCTCGTTCAACCTCTTCGAAGTCGATTCAACCCTACGTATGATTTCCTAGGATGGCTGGGGTTCGACCCTACTCGGTGTTTGGTTCTGGTTTTGGACCTGGGCTATTGCCGCTTTTTGAGCCTACAACATTTCGAAGATCACCTGCAGGCTGATCCCACCATCTTCACCAGCACGTGCGCTTTGAGTAGCTGATCGAGCATCCCCGCGGACGCTGCTTTCGGGATCGACGGCCAAATTTCCATTGATGGCTACATGTGAACTGGCGTCGATTGGATCTACAATCGGAATTCCCTAGGCCAGCAGGGGGTACAACATTTCCTGGTGCAATATTCTCATTTTCGCCGTGGTGGCCGAGATCATTGTCAATTTGTTGAGGTGCTTACTAAGAGTTTAACATTTTTTAATCCCGTTATCAAAGATACTTTAAAGAACAAGTGTAAAATAGTGGGCATTACGAAAGTTTGTACCAGGTAACCACTATTATCCTTAGCCCCACGGTGGGCGCCAAACTGTTTACCCTAAAATCGGATAACAATTGAATTTATACGCGATTTTAAGGATACATGATACAACTTTTCACAAAATAAGAAGAATAAATTAGTATTGAAATAGACAATTAAAGAATGAATTCAAACCATACAAATTGTACATCCTTGGCCCTCAAGTTCGATCACCATCGAACCAAATATGTATCAACTGGCTTAAGAACTGAATAACAAGACAATGATAACTACAGAATAACAGTATATTGCTTTGTATTGCGTGAATATGATGATTTACAAATGATCAGACCCTTTTTATATAGTAAGGAGGTCATACTCTTGATACAATTCTAAATACAGTAAGAAATCCCATGATTAGCTAATTAATTCAGCCCTTCTTGATACGTGCCGAGATTTCCGCAGTGATCCTCGCCCGATCGCGGATATTTTGGCTTTCCGTTATTTGGCTCAGTAGGCTTCTCTCGATCTTGCTCGATCTCTATCCCGCTCGGTCTCGATCTTGGCTGATCTCGATCTCGATTGGTCTCTGGGTCACGAGCTCGGCAGTTTAACTTCGTATCACGGTCCGATATGATATGGGGTAGAACCTTGGCCTGCCACATCATGGTCTCGATTAGTCATACAAAAAGGGCAAGCCCGATTTTGACCGTATACAATATATAAAACAAAAAATTGTACCGAAGTACACAAAATAAATATATGAATTAAATGAAAAATAAAATTAGAAACAACCTTCTGCACCATGTCCATAGGTGAGGTATTTGTTGACAGCATAAATATGAAGACGACAATGTCATGAAAAAAAAGATAAAATAGGCGCATACCTTCACCTTGATTTTGATCAATTTAAAGTTCTAAACACATACAATTCCTCATATACAAAGACAACATGATGGCACCGATAAATATACCCGTGAACACTCTTGAGATGTATAATTACGCATCTTTAATGTATCAAACCCAAATCTACATAGGAGATTTACCCCATGGAGATTTACCTGTAAAGGATTCTCCAAGGATGGATATACTTTATATAGTTACTTTTTACAATCCAAATAAGGATTTTTTTTAAGAATTCCTTAATATTACAAATTCTTACCGGAATTAGTCAAAGTAGTTATTAATTTTAAAATATTAGAGAAAATAATTAAATGGCCATTTTGTTCAATGTAAACTCTACTTTTAAAGGGTAAAAAAGGCGAACGACATTTCGCAAAGAGCCTTCATGCTTTTAATATAAGTAGTCTTAGTGTACGCGCGTTGCGCGTGTACTTTGAATAAATGAGAAAAAACTTTTTAAAATAGCATAATTAATTATTCGAAAGATATATTTGTGTTACATCTCTTTATTTTCACTATCTTGATGCGGTTCTGAAGCCAAAGAATTTGATTGCTTGCGGTCTTAGATAATGAGGATAATGATCGTCGAGTGAACCTCTATAAGAAGTTAAAATAATTCTTTCATGTAAAATGATTTTTTTTTTTAGGTTTTTAGTTTGGTCACAATAACTTATTTCTTTTGTCATTAAAAAGAATATTTCTTTTGTCGATTGGAATTGAGATCATTCTGGCGCAAGCAGTCATGTAGCCATGTATTTTGTGATTTGGTTCATAGTATGTTCTAACTTCTAACAAATATTTTTTTAAAAATTTGCATGTCATTAAAAAATATAAATTTGATTATTCATTGTACGATCATGCATGCTTTGGATATTCTTGGTTCAATGTTTTGGAGAAAATTGGCAAATAAGTATATTTTTATAATTTTCTAAATTTTTTAGCACGCGCATGAAAAATAAAGCTACATATTAATGGTGAGATTACTTCATATCAATAATATTTTGAATGAGCAACCAGATTGCTTTGTATATTGTTACTTTGTGTCTAACTTTTGGAGCATGCTCCTAAAAGAATCATCAATGATATTTAAATAATAATAATAATAATAATAATAATAATAATAATAATAATAATAATAATAATAATTAAACAAGTAAACTTTTATAGTATTACTTCTAGTTCTAGTTGATGATGGCAATGTGTTGTGGCGTTAGTCTTTTTTTGGCCCTTTAGCTTCGTGTGGGATTCGTGTGACTTTTTAGCTTTTTGGCAAGGACTTGCTATATTGCCTAACGAAGAGAAAAAGTTTAAGTTGAGGAATTTATAATACACCTAAATATTAGGCTAAATATTGATTGAAGTTGATTTGAAAATCTTAAATATTAGGAAGTTAATTTAAATTACAATTTAACCCCTTGTGAAATATATTTTTAAAGGGTAAAAAAGGCGAACGACATTTCGCTAAGGGCCTTCGTGCTTTTAATATAATATAGATAGATACTAGTCTTAGGGTACGCGCTTTGCGCGTGTACCCTATATCAATAAAAATATAATTATAAAATATTACGTAAATATTATTTGATAATATATTCAGTTATTGAACAAAAACTAAAGAAACATATGTAAGTTCCTACCAGTAATGAATATTGATCCAAGTTAGCTTATAAATAAAGAAATTCTGCTCAACAAAAGTCCTTATATGCTTTATTGTGATTTTTGAAAACTTTAGAAATATCTTTTAAGTATTTGTTTTTAACAAGTAACAAATTAAATACTATGATATAACCAAATTAACTTTTTTTTACTCTTGTGAAAGCAAAGTTCTGTACCAGAAGAGCTATATCAACTTGAAAAATAATTTTAGTTACATGATTTTGAAAAGAATTGAATTGAATGGAATTGAATTGTTTTTCTAATTAGTTCGTTCAAAGACTTATTTATTTATTTTCAACATTTAAAAAATAATTTATTATTTTCGTGTTAGGGCTTCGTGATAGCATTCATTTGCTTCAACAATGTTTTTTTTTATTGATCGACTTTTTGTGTAATATTTGAAAACTATATTTAATAATTAGAATAAATATTTGAACTTTTTTTCGAATAAATATTTAATTAAGTATAAACCTCTCACCTCTATTAGTAACAATACCTAGAAGCTTACCCTTAGAACTATATAAGCGCCCTACAAGAAAGAATGTGTCACGACTCAAAATTTATTATAGGTCGTGATGGCGCCCAACACCGTAGTTAGGCAAGCCAACACTGATCAACTAGTGAATTTTCATTTCTATTAAAAATCCCAATATCTCACTTTACTTAAATTAAAAACATTGGTAAATAACGGAAAATAACTAGAAGAAATCATAACTTTAGAAATACAACCCAAAATCAAGTCTACTAATATGTACCAAGATCTAGTGTTACAAGTGCGTGGGCAACTAGCAGAATATACAAAAGATGACTATCCTACTGTCTGAAATAGAATAGACAGGCATAAACAAAAGAGAAACTCCGGCATGCTGCTGAACGGCTCGAAAGGAGGCAGCTCACATGAAGTCTCAGTCCAACCTTAAGTATGCGGACCGGGCGGGTAACTAGAAGCACCTGCCTCACATTCTGTACAATTAAGTACAGAAGCATAGTATGAGTACATAAACAATATGTACCCAGTAAGTATCCAGTCTAACCTCGAAGAAGTAGTTACGAGGGATCGATTTAACACTTACTAGGGCCAACAATAATATAGTTAAAGTGTTACACTAAGCATGGATAGCATGAATAATAATGACAATTTAATAACAGGAAGAGATAAGATATTCTTTCATAAATAACATGTCAATTTCAGTCATATCATGTAAATACTTACATTTTAAAGCAATTAAGTAGCATAGATCACGGAGAATTCCAAATAATTAACATGCGCAATTATGCCAAGGCCGTACGGCGCGGTCCAAAATAGTATTAAAATGTGCACTTGTGATGACCCAAAGGGTCATCTCGTATTTTAGAACCCAAATCAGGGTTCCGAGGCCTTTAAAACCTCATCCTACTTCTCCTCGATTTGCATGCACAGTCCAGACGCATTTCCGGAAAGCCTTTTTGTGAAAAACTTGAGAAAATAATAATTTTTGCCATAAAAATGATTTTAGTTGACTTTGGTCAATATTTTTAGTGAACGGACCCGAACTTGTGTTTTGACAGTCCTGGAGGGTCCGTAATAAAATATGGGACTTGGGCGTATGCCCAGAATCGAATTTCGAGGTCCCTAATTGGAGTAATGAATTTTTGTTAAAAATTGTTGAACTGAAAATATAAGGATTTAAAGAAATTGAATAGTGTTTGATCATGTTGGTATCGGGCTCGTATGTTGGTTCTGGAGCCCGGTACAGGTTTAATATAATATTTAAATCATATCAGTGAAATTTGGTGAAAAACGGGACTGATTTGACGTGATTCGGACGTCCGATTGTAAAAATAGGAATTTCAAATGTTCTTAAGGATTTCATGTGTTTTGGTGTTAAATCCGTGGTTTTAGATGTTATTTAGGCGATTTGATTGCATGAACAAGTTTTTATGATGCTGTTAGACTTGTGTGAGTACTCAGTGTGGAGCTCCGATGGCTCGGGTGGGTTTCGAAAGTGCATTGGAAGTGAAAACACTCTAGTTTTCTGGTATTTCTAGGCAGATGTTGCAGGTCTCGCAAATGCGAGGATCTATTCGCATTTGCGATGATCGCATTTGCAAGGAAGGCTTCGCAATTGCGAAGAAGCCCGAGCTGGGCCATGATCGCATTTGCGAACCCAGCAGGGTCCGCATTTGCGACCCTTTTGTCGCATTTGCGACCCTTGCAGCGGGAGCCCAGGTTCGCATTTGCGATGATTTTGTCACAATTGCGACCTTCGCATTTGCGAACCTGATGTCGCAAATGGGACATCAGAGGCCTGGACACAGCTTTTAAAAATGGTACTTAGGCCATTTATTTCATTTCACTTCTACACTTGGGCGATTTGGGAGCTTCCAAAGAGGGGATTTCAACCTAGCATTGTGAGGTAAATTATTTCTACTTAATGTGAGTTTAATACTTGGGTTTTGGGTAGATTAACACATAAAGATTAGTGAAAATCACGGGATTAGAGTAAAACCTAGGGTTTTGATAAAAACAAGAACTAACCACGAAATTTATTATGGAATTGAGTAAGAATCATATATTCTTGATCCTTAGGTTATGGGTAACAACTTTCTTCAAAAATTTCCGAAATCCGGGCACATGGGCCCGGGGGTGAATTTTAGGAACTTCGCATTTAGGGTTGGAAAATTACTCTAATAGCTAGAATATGAATTTGTAAGCCTATAATAATGAACTTTTACACTATTTGAATAGTTTCAGATATTGCGGCTCATGTTTGAGAGTTTGGATGCATTCTTGAGTTAGAAGTAGGCTCGAAACGAGGTAAGTCTCTTTTCTAATCTTGTAAGGGGAAATGTCCCCATAGGCGACCTTAATTAACATAGGACTAATTGTGGTGGCTACGTACGCACGAGGTAACGAGAGTCCGTACGTAGCTACTATTCCTGTTATGTCTGGGTAGTTCTAGGATCACATCATGCTTCGTGGTCGCTACTAATTGCTTATATATGCTAATGGTATGAAAGTAAGTAAATTGAGGGAAATCTAAAGATTTACATGCTTCAAGTGAATTTTATTCATTTTTTTTTTGTAAAAAGGGAATTAAAGAATTGTTGTGTTTAAATGATGAAAATTATGTTTACCGTGTCGCATGTATGATTCGCGAGCGGGGTGAATAGATGCATCTATGGTTCATGCCGTTCGACCCTCGACAGTGCACATTTTACTTTTATGTTGGATCGGGCCGATCGTCCTCGACGGTATTTGTGGGTGATAATAGAACCGTAACCCTTATAATTTGTATGACTTATTGCTGGAAAGGTCACTAAATTAAATGAGGAAGGTGCTTAGTTTTATTAATTGGATGAAAGGATTTTTAATAATTATTCTTCTTTGAGCTTGTTGTTACCTACATACACTGTGAATTAAATATGTTGAACTTCATATTATTATATTAGCTGGCCTAGTAAGTGTCGAAGTCGACCCCTCATTACTACTCAGCTAGGTTAGGCGAGATACTTACTGGGTACATATTTTTATGTACTCATGCTACGCTTATGTACTTGATTGTACAAGCTTTGAGGCAGGTGCATCTGGCCATCAGTCCGGCGCATAGAGTGGTCATCTCAGCTCGAGACTTTTCGGTGACTGCCCTTCCCAGCCGATCTGCAGCAGCTGGAGTCTCCGTGTTGTCTTTATTTTCCTGTCTATTTCTTTTCTAGACAGTATGATAGTATGGTTTTGTATATTCTACTAAATTGCCCACACACTTGTGACACCAGGTCTTGGCACACATATTAGTAGAACTACGATGTTTTGGCTTGTCTTCATGATGGGATTCGCATTTATTCCTTTCACTTAAATATGCTTAAGTTTTTAAAACTATAAATTTCTTAAATCTATAATGGAAATTATCACGTACTAACTACATAAATGAGGACTCACTATATTATCAGTGTTGGCTTGCCTAACAACGGTGTTCGGCGCCATCACAGCCTAATATGGAATTTGGGTCGTGACAGCACTGCCGGAGGATCGAGCGGCGCGAACCATAGATGCATCTATTTACTACCTAGGCGCTCGACCCGATCCACAAATAATAATTTATTTTCGAGAAACACAAATTTCTCATTTATAGTCAAGTATTTCATGCAAACCTTCAAGTAAGTGAGTTGAACCTCATACAATTCCTTTATAAATTTCTAACATGGTTTAAATGATTATTTTAGCAAGTAAGGGCACAACATTTCAATTATAGCATGATACAGATCCTAAACTACCCGGACAATAACATACTAGTAGCTACTTGCGGACTCTCGTCACCTCGTACGTACGTAGCCCCCACAAATAGGTTCAAACATGTATGTAATTCACTTATGGGGTTAATTCCCTCTTACAAGGTTAAAATGAGACTTACCTCGTCTCAAGCCTACTTCCCGATTAAAGAACGCGTCCAAATCTCCAAATTTGACGCCAAACGACTCGAAACTAGTGAAACATTACATAAACTAATCAATCTACGCTCAAAGGTTTACAATTCCACCATTTAAGTGATTACCCAGCCTAAATTGAAAGATTCCTAAAATTCACTCCCAGGCCCACATGCTCGGATTCCGGAAATTTCTAAAGGAAGTTGTTACCCATAACCTTAGGAACATACGTATATGATTTCTACTAAATTCCCTAATAAATTTCGTGGTTAAATCTCATTTTTGTGTTGCAAAACCCTATGTTTTCACCTAAACCCATGATTTTCACTAATTTACATGTTATAATCTACCCATAAACTATGTATTTAACTCACATTGTGTAGGATTTACTCACCTCAAGATGCTAAATCGAAATCCCCACTTTGAGAGCTCCCCAATCGCCCAAATGTGTAAAGAATGGGAGAAAAATGCGTAACACCCGTATTTAATGAAGTGCACTGCCCCAACGATTTTCGCACCTGCGGTGCGTTGACCGCACTTGCGGTCCCGCTTTGTGGATGAGGGTCCGCTTCTGCGAAGTTGGGCTGGGCCGGCTGGGGCCACACCTGTGGACGGATACCCGCTTCTACGAAAAAAGAGCCGCATCTGCGAAAACCTGGGCTCCTCTCCTTGGGCCACATCTGCGAGGCTCCAACCGCACCTGCGAGCTCTCACCTGCGGCTGACCAACCGCATGTGCGGTTATGACAACAGCTGGAGCTTCAGCTCTTGCTCCAATTTTCAACTTGGTCCGAGCCTCGTCCGATTGACGCTCGGGCCCCCTGGGCCCCGCTTGATCATACCAACAAGTTTGAAATCATAAAATGGATTCGCTCGAACCTCGGAACGCCCGGAACAACATTAAAACTAATAATCACACCCTACAACCAATCGAATCAAACTTATGAACTTCAAGTTCTTCAATTTACTTCCAATGCGCAAAAACATAGTTATACTACTCGGAACGACACCGAATTTTGTGTGTAAGTCTTAAATGAATTATAGAACTACTTCTAGTCTCGGAATTCTATTTGGAGCTCGATGTCACCAAAATCCGCTCCAAACCAAATTTAAGTAACTTCTGAAAACCTTCAAGAACCAACTTTCACTATTAGGAACCAAAATGCTCCCGGGTCATCCAAAACCCAATCCTGAGATACGCCCAAGTACGAAATCATCATACGAACCTGTTGGAACTGTCAAATCCCGATTCCAAGGTTGTTTACTCAATATGTCGACCGAAGTGAAACTTGGCCTTTTAAGCCAACCTTAAGGAACCAAGTGTTCCGATTTCAATCCAAAATCTTCCAAAATCCCGAACCAACCATCCCCGCAAGTCATAAATTAGTAAAAACAAGTACGAGAAGTCTTATTTAGGGGAACGAGGTTCTAGAATGTAGAACGACCAGTTGGGTCGTTACATTCTCCACCTCTTAAACAAATGTTCGTCCTCGAACGGGTTTAGATTCATACCTGAAGTGCTGAATAAGTGCGGATATCTGCTCCGTATGTCCTCCTCCGACTGCCAGGTCGCCTCCTCGACTGGTTTGCCCCTCCACTGAACTTTTACCGTGAAAATCCTCTTGGATCTCAACTGGCAATCCTGTCTATCAACAATAGAAATTGGCTCCTCCTCATAACCCAAGCTCTCATCCAGCTGAATAGTGCTGACGTCTAACACATGTGACAAGTCGGCGTGGTACCCTCGGAGCATAGACAAGTGAAAACCGGATGAACTCCTGATAGGCTGGGAGGTAAGGCAAGCTCATAAGCAACCTCCCCAACTCGCCTCAACACCTCAAATGGGCCTATAAACCTGGGGCTCAATTTTCCCTTCTTCCCGAATCTCATAATACCCTTCATCGGCGAGACTTTCAAGAGAACCTTCTCGCCGACCATAAATGATACATCCCGCGCCTTCTGATCTGTGTAACTCTTCTGTTTGGACTGTGCTGTGTGAAGTCGCTCCTGAATCAACTATACCTTTTCCAAGGCATCCTTCTCTAGATCAGTACCATATAACCAAGCCTTGCTAGTTCAAACTACCTGATGGGAGAACGACATCGCCGACCGTATAAAGCCTTAAACTATTGTTGTAAGCAAACTCGGCCAAGGGCAAGAACTGATTCCACTGCCCTCCAAAGTCAATCACATATGCTCGGAGCATGTCCTCCAGGATCTGAACTATCCGCTCCTACTGCCCGTCGGTCTGTGGATGAAATGCTGTGCTGAGCTCCACACGGGTCCCCAACTCACTCTGTACGGCTCTCCAGAAGTGTGAAGTGAACTGAGGGCCTCTATCTGATATGATGGATACAGGCATACCGTGCAACCGAACTATCTCCCAGATATAAATCTAGGCCAACTTCTCTGAAGTATAGGTAGTCGCAACTAGAATGAAGTGTGCCAACTTGGTCAACCTGTCGACAATGACCCAAACTGCATCAAACATCCGCAAGGTCCGCGGCAATCCAACTACAAAGTCCATAGTGATGCGTTCTCACTTCTACTCAGGTATAGTCATCTTCTGAAGTAGGACACCTGCCCTCTGGTGCTCATACTTAACCTGCTGGCAATTTAAGCACCTAGCTACATACTCAACTATGTCCTTCTTCATCCACCGCCACAAGTAATGTTGTCTCAGGTCACGATACATCTTCGTGGCACTTGAATGAATAGAATACCGAGAGCTATGTGCCTCCTCTAGAATCCTCTCCCTCAAGCCATCAACATTAGGAACACATAGGCGACCCTGGAGTCACAGAACACTATCATCGCCAATAGAAACCTCCTTAACACCACCCTATAGTACCGTATCTCTGAGAACTGCCAAATGTGGATCATCAAACTGCCGAGCCTTGATCTGTCCGAATAACGAAGACTGGGCAACAACACTTGCAATAACTCGGGTGGGCTCTGAAATATCCAACCTCACAAGTTTGTTAGCCAAGGACTGGATGTCAAAAGCTAGTGGCCTCTCCTCTGCTGAAATGAATGCCAAGCTACCCATACTCTCTGCCTTCCTGCTTAAAGCATCCGCGACCACATTTGCCTTGCCCAGATGATAAAGAATGCTGATGTCATAATCATTCAACAACTCAAGCCATCTACGCTGCCTCAAATTGAGATCTCTTTGCTTTAACAAATGCTGTAAGTTGTGATGATCAGTGTAAACCTCACATGACACCTCAAAAAGGTAATGCCTCCAGATCTTAAGAGCATGAACAATCGCGGCTAACTCTGGATCATGCACAGGGTAATTCTTCTCATGAATCTTCAACTGAGGTGAAACATATGCAATAACTCGCCCCTCCTGCATCAATACACAACTCAAGCAAATGCGTGAAGCGTCGCAATACACTCTATACATCCCCGAACCGGAAGGCAACACTAAAACTGGTGTTGTACTCAAGGTTGTCTTGTTCTTCTGCAAGCTCGCCTCACAATCGCTGGACCAACGGAATGGAGCACCCATCTGGGTCAATCTAGTCAAAGGTGCTACAATGGATGAAAAGCCCTCCACGAACCGGTGATAATATCTTGCTAACCCTAGGAAACTCCTGATCTCAGTCACCGAAGTGGGATTTGGCCAACTCTGAACTGCCTCAATCTTCTTGGGATCCACCTTAATACCCTCTCCTGACACAACGTGTCCCATGAATGCTACAAACTCTAGCCAAAACTCACACTTGGAGAACTTAGCATATAGCTTCTGTTCTCGCAATATCTGAAGCACCACTCTCAAATAGTGCTCGTGCCCCCCAGGCTACGTGAGTAAATCAAAATGTCATCAATGAAGACAATGATTAATAAATTAATATAATGCTTGAACACCTAGTTCATCAAATCCATGAACGCCGCTGGGGCATTAGTCAAGCCGAAGGACATCACCAGGAACTCATAATGGCCATATCTGGTACGGAAGGCAGTCTTCGGAACATCTAAGTCCCAAATCTTTAACTAATGGTACCCCGATCTCAAGTCGATCTTAGAAAACACCCTAGCACCCTGCAACTGGTCAAACAAATCATCGATACGCGGTAACGGGTACTTGTTCTTCATGGTAACTTTGTTCAACTAGCGGTAATCAACGCACATCCGCATAGTCCCATCCTTCTTCTTCACAAATAACACTGGCACACCCCAAGGTGATACACTTGGTCTCACAAACCCCTTTGCTAACAACTCCTCAAGCTGCTCCTTCAACTCTTTCGGAGCCATACAGTACGGTAGGATAGATATAGGCTGAGTACCCAGAACCAAGTTAATACAGAAATCAATATCACGATCCGGTGACATGCATGGAAGGTCAGAAGGAAACACACCGGCAAATTCCCAGACTACTGGCACTGAATAAATCGTTGGAGACTCGGCGGTGGTGTCCTGAACATAAGCTAGACAAGCCAAACAACACCATATGTCGAGCCTTCAAGAAAGATGACCAGACTAGATGTACTAATGGAGGAACCCTTCCACTCCAACCTCAGCAACTCTGGCATCGCTAAAGTAACAGTCTTGGCATGGCAATCAAGGATGGCGTGATATGGGGATAACCAGTCCATGCCCAGGATGACCTCAAAGTTTGTCATATCAAGTAATAGGAGGTTCTCTCTAGTCTTGTAACCACAAAATATGACCATACAAGACCGATAAATTCGATCCACAACCACAGAATCGCCCACAGGAGTGGACACATAAATAGGAGTACCCAAGGACTCACAAGGAATATCCAGGAAATGAGAAAACAGAGATGATACATATGAATAGGTAGACCCTGGATCAAATATTAATGAAGCATACATACCGGAGACGAAAATAATACATGTGATCACGGCATCTAAGGCCAATGCATCTGGTCTGGCCGGAAAAGCATAGAATCTGGCTGGAGCGCCGGCTAGCTGGCCTCCGCCTGATTGAACAGTAGCTGGCTGACCTTCCCCTGCCTAGCCTCCACCTCTAAGACAGCCCCTACCAATCTGCCCTCCGCCTCTGGGCGGCCGGACAGCCGATGTTGTAATCATGGGCTATTGACCCTGCTTCACTGCCTTGCCCCGAAGCCAGGGGCAGTATCTCCTCATGTCACCAAGATCTCCACACTCAAAATAGACCATCGGTGCGGCGACCTGCTACCCTGATGTCTGACCCTGATAGCCTGTACACCCACTGGAAGAAGCCTGATAGCCGGTGGGCGGTATGAACTCTCCGGTATGGAACTAATATAGGAGCTGGAAGAACCCTGGTGACCTGAGTACCCACTGGAAGAACCCCGGATAGCTGGTGGGCGGTAAGATCTCTTTCGTATGACGCTGAAATAGGGGCGCGCTGGAGTTCCTCGAGGAGGTGGAGGTGCTGAATATAGGGGCCTTCTAGGCTGACCCCTCCCAAACTAACCTCTGCCCCTGGCCGGGGAACCTCTAAACTCTCCAGAGAAACGGGCCCTCTTGTCCTGCTGTATCTGCTCTCTACCTCTCTGACGGTAGCCCTCAATCCTTCGAGCAATCTCTACTACCAGCTGATAAGAAGTCCCCATCTCAACCTCTCGGGCCGTATTGGCCCTAATACCGGAGTGCAACCCCGCAACAAACCTCCGCACTCTCTCTGTGTTCGTAGGAAGTATCATAAGTGCATAGAGACACAACTCAGAAAACCCTGGCTCATAGTCGGTCACTGACATCTGACCCTGCTTAAGCTGCTGAAACTGATACCGCAACTCTTCTCTCTCGGACAGTGGGATATACCTATCCAAAAAAAGCTGTGTGAACTGGCCCCAAGACATAGGAGGGGAACCAGCCGGTCTGCCAAGAACATAAGACTGCCACCATCAACGGGCCCTGCCCTCTAGCTAGAAATTAGTGAAGTCAACCCCATGAGACTCCAATATCCTTATGTTGTGCAGTCTGTCGATGCACTATCAATGAAATCCTGGGCATCCTAATGACGCTCACCTCCGAAGACAGGAGGGTGTAGCCTAGTCCATCTGTCCAATAACTTCTGTGGATCGGCGTCTGCAGCTTGTCTGGGCTCAGGTGCCACTACTGCAACTGGCTGGGCCTCATTCGCGGGTGCACACTCGGAGTCTAATACACTGCAGCCGCATGTCCAGGAGCCTGGTATTAGGGGTCTGTGCTCCCCCTCCCGCCTGAGATGTGGCTGGGTCCGCTGGAAATAAACCAGCTTGGGTCATAGAGTCCATGAACTGTAGCATACGACCCATGACCTCCTGAAAGCCCGGTGCCGTCATAAAATTCGCCGGGGACAACTTTGGGACCTCCCCGTCCCCTACCTCGGGCCGGTGTCCTCCCCCGACCTCTGCCTCTAGAAACAGGGGGAGCAGCTCCTCCCGGGTCCGGAACGTCTGCTGTATGCATCCTCACCATCTGTGAGAGAATAGAAGAAAGAAACTTAGTATACCACCAATTGCACGATAGAAGATGAATAAAGAGTAGTTTCCTAACACACTATAGCCTCTCGAAGATAAGTACATACGTCTCCGTACCGATCCGCAAGACTCTATTAGGTCTGCCCATGACTTGTTAGACCTACGTGAACCTAGTGCTCTAATACCATGTTGTCACGATCCAAAATCCATTATAGGTCGTGATGGCACCCAACACCTTTGTTAGGCAAGCCAACACTGGTCAACTAGAGAATTCCCATTTCTATTAAACAATCCCAATATCTCACTTTACTTAAATTTAAAACATTGGTAAATAACGGAAAACAACTAGAAGAAATCATAATTTTAGAAATACAACCCAAAATCAAGTTTACTAATATGTGCCAAGATCTAGGTCCCAAGAGCGTGGGCAACTAGCAGAATATACAAAAGATGACTATCCTACTGTCTGAAATAGAATACACACGCATAAACAAAAAAGACTCTGGCATGCTGCTGAACGGCTCGAATGGGGGCAGCTCACCGTGAAGTCTTAGTCCAAGCTCAAGTATGCGCACCAGGCGGGTAACTAGATGCACCTGCCTCAGATCCTGTACAATTAAGTACAGAAGCGTAGTATGCGTACATAAACAATATGTACCTAGTAAGTATCCAGTCTAACTTCGAAGAAGTAGTGACGAGGGATCGACTTGACCCTTACTAGGGCCAACAATAATATAGTTAAATTTTTACGCTAAGCATGAATAGCATGAATAATAATGGCAGTTTAATAACAGGAAGAGATAAGATGTTCTTTCATAAATAACATGTCAATCTCAGTCATATCGTGTAACAACTTACATTTCAAAGCAATTAAGCAGTATAGATCACAGAGAATTCCAAATAATTAACATGCGCAATTATGCAGAGGTCGTACGATCCGGTCCAAAATATTATTAAAATGTGCACTACAGGAGGATCGAACGACGCAAACCATAGATGCATCTATTTACTACCGAGGCGCTTGGCCCGATCCACAAATAGCAATTTATTTTCGAGAAACACAAATTTCTCATTTATAGTCAAGTATTTCATGCAAACCTTCAAGTGAGTTGAACCTCATACAATTACTTTATAAATTTCTAACATGGTTTAAATGATTATTTTAGCAAGTAAGGGTACAATATTCTGTCACGACCCGAATTTCCCACCTTCGGGACCGTGATAGAGCCTAACATTGCACTCGCTAGGCAAGCCAATGCTATAGAATTTTCCACATTTTTCCTTTATCCTTTTATAATTAAACAGTTATCAGAACTAAATCAGCAGAAATAAAAGCGGAAGTACATGATTTAACTGATTACACTTATACTATTAATGAAAGCCGAAATAAATACCACCCAGAAACTGGTGCCAAAACTCATAAACGTTCTATGAATACTACAAACAAGGGTTTGGAAGAGAAATATATCTGTCTCGAAGGAAAATAAAACAGAAATAAGATAAACATAGGAGGGGATGCCAGGGCCTGCGGACTCCTGCAGGTCTACCTTGGGTCTCTTGAATGTAGAATCAGCAACTGACCTCTCGATCAGCCACTACCAGCTCCGAAATCTACAAAGAAAGTGCAGAGTGTAGCATCAGTACAACCGGCCCCATGTACTGGTAAGTGCCGAGCCTAACCTCGACGAAGTAGTGACGAGGCTATGGCGGGGCATATACAATATAACCTGCAATAGTATATGATAAAGCAAACGGAAGTACAAAACGAATTGGAACAATAATTAACAACAAAGTAAATGCAAAACCCAAATGTCTTGCTAGTATTCAGCTTTAACCAATCCTTAAGAGAGAATTTCGATACCAGAATGTAAAATGACAGTAGAAGATAAACAAATAAACAACAAAGTAATGCGGCGCGCATCTCGATCCCACCATATAATCAGTATCAATATGAACATTCACCCTTATTGATCCTTGTTGCGGCGTGCAACCCGATCCCACCAGTCCACCCTTATTACTCCTCAATATATCTGTAACGACCTGATCGGTTGTTTTGATTATTTGCACTTTGCTCGCCAGTTCTCGGGCATGACTAACCCTGTATGATGTATTATGACATGTAAATCGTCAGTTTTGGTTTTTAGGTTAATCGGAACAGATATGGAAGAATGATTCTCAGCTTGAAGCTTTAAATTTGAAAGGTTTGACCAAGTTTTGACATTTTAGTATTCGATCTCGGATTTGGATTTTTATGAATTGGTTATCTTCGTTAGGTGATTTTGAACTTGGGAGCGTGTCCGGAATGTGATTTGGAGGTCCGTGGTAGATTTAGACTCGAATTGGCGAAATTGGAAATTTTGCATTTTTTGGTCGACGGTGGAAATCTTGATATTGGGGTTGGAATGGAATTCTAGAAATTGGATTAGGTCCGTTGTGTCATTCCTGACGTGTGCGCAAAATTTCAGGTAATTCGGATGAGGTTTGATAGGTTTTGGTATCGTTTGCGGAATTCGGAAGTTTGGAAATCCTTAGGCTTGAATCTGAGGGTGATTTGGTATTTTGATGTTATTTTGAGTGTTCCAAAGGTCGAAATAAGTTTGAACGATGATATGTGACTTGTCGGTATGTTTGGTTGAGGTCCCGAGGGCCTCAGGATGATTTCGAATGGCCATCGGAAAGTTTGGCTTTGAGCTAATGCTGCTGATTTTTTTGCTGCTTCTGTCATTTCCGCACCTGCGGATTGGGGACCGCAGGTGCGCTAGGAGGACCGCAGATGCGGAAATGGACAACCACGACTAGACCGCAGATGCGAAGGACTGCCGCATCTGCGAGATCGCAGGTGCGATTTAGGGGTCGCAGATGCAGATATGGTGCAGTAAGTGATTTCCGCACCTGCGAGGGATATTCCGCAGGTGCGGTGCCGCAGAAGCGTGTATTTGACCGTAGGTGCGGTTTTGCTGCATAGAAAACCCCAGCTCGAGGTTTGTTCTTCATTTTTCTATTTTGGGCTTGAGGAACTCGGGAGAGAGGCGATTTTTCGAGGGAATTGAAGGAGCAATGCTGGGGTAAGTGATTCTAACCTATAATGGTTTAAATTTCATGAATCTATGGTTTTATTCATCACCTAATTGATAAGTTGAACTAGAAATTTGGGAATTTAGGGCTTGGAAATTGGAGAGCGGATTTTGAGGATTTGAGTGACCAAATGAGGTCCGATTTTGATGGGTTTTGTATGTATAGACTCGGGAGTGAAAGGAGTTTCTAGTTTTGCGATTTTTGTTGGATTCTGAGACGTGGGCAAGGGGGGGCCGGGTTTGAGTCCAATTCGAAATTTTGAGTTTAATTTGATTATTTTCGCATGGAATTCACTCCTTTAGCGTATATTGATGATATTGCACTGATTTTTGTTAGATTCAGAGAATTTGGAGGCCGAGTGGAGAGGCAAGAGCATCGCGGTCTAGAGTTTTGTCCGGTTTGAGGTAAGTAATGATTGTAAATCTAGTCCTGAGGGTATGAAACCCCAGAATTTCGTACTATTTTGATAAATGAGGTGACACACATGCTAGGTGACGGGAGTGTGGGCGTGCACCAGTAGGGATTGTGACTTGGTCCGTCCCGTGGCAACTGTAAAGTTGCATATTTTGATAAACACTATATGATATCTATGTGTTTTGGAGATGATTCTATTAACTTTGGCTGAATGCCATGTTTGGGGCCTTGTGCCGTACTGTTTGGACCCTCACGGGGTATTTTACTACTATCCTCACACTATTCTGATTCGAAAGCATATTCTCAGTCATGATTTTTACCTGTTTATTGTTTGATTCAGTTTCATTACTCTATTTTTAAATATATGAAAGTTGTTTGGGCTGAGTTCCCTGATTTTTCACTGAAATGCCCGAGTGGCTTGTGAGGTTGATGACTGAGAGAGGCCGAGGGCATGATGATGATGATTATATAATTATGGATCGGGTTGCACCCCACAACAATATATATATATATATATATATGTGTGTGTGTGTGTGTGTGTGTGTGTGTGTGTGTGTGTATGTATATGGATCGGGCTGCACGCCACAACGGTATATAGATCGGGTTGCACGCCGCAGCGATATTGGGTTAGGCTTCACACCGCAGCGATATAGGGCTTGGGCTGTAGGAGGCCCTCTGGAGTCTGCACACCCCCACTGAGCGCGGTCGACTATATATTTATGGAGCGGGCTGCACGCCGCAACGGTTATTATAAGGTACATATTAAGCGTGAGCGCTGATTGATGAGAGTTGAGTCACGAATGACTGAGAGGCTTGCCCGAGGGGCTATATATATGAGTGATACTTTGCTCGAACCAGCTCAAATCAACTTGAAATCATGTTCTTGCCACGAGTATCCAACTCTGAGTGGCCCAAATCTAATCAAATCAATTATATAACGTAAATAAAACTACAAGCAACTAATTTAACTAATGAATTTAAATCTACGGCGAGAAATTAGAAAAACTCCCAAAAATCCTCCCCGAGCCACGTCTCGGAATCGGGTAAAATTTATGGATTATGAACACCCATTCACTCACGAGCACACTCGAATAAAAATCATCAAAATCCGACGTCAAAATCCCGCTCAAAACTCAAATTTTCAATTGGGGAACTTTTCTCCCATTTTCAAACTTTTACCCCCAAATTCCTTAGAAGAGGAAAAAAACAATAGATTATAGTATTAAGATCTAAATCGAGTTAGAATTCGTTACCCAATGATTCTTCTTTAAAATCCCTCAAAAAATCGTCTCCCACCGAGCTCCAATTTGATTTTTGTGTTATGAAATTTAAAACCCTCCAATTTTCTATATCTGCCCAGCGATGTCCGCATCTGCGCTCCCAAGACTGCACCTGCGGTCCCGCTTCTGTGTCCAGGACTCCGCATCTGCGAATTTTCATTAAATCCCCAATCACCGCACCTGCGCTCAAATCTTGGCAGATGCGGTCCGCTTCTGCGGCTCTTAAGTCGTATCTGCGACCACTGGTCTTCATGCCCCAGACTGCACCTACGACCTCTTTCTTTGCTCCTGCGGGCCGCAGCTGCGGGCTCCTCACCGCAGGTGCGAAAATACCAGAAGCAGCAAACTTCAGAATTTGCCCAAGTCCAATTTCACTTCCATCAAGCATCCGAAACTCACCCAAGGCCCCCGAGACCTCAACCAAACATATCAACCAATCCTAAAACTTCTTACGGACTCAGTCCAACTCTCAAATCACATCAAACAAAGCTAAAACCACGAATCACCCTCCAATCCAAGCCTAAAGAGCTTGAAATTTCAAGAATCCTACAACCGATGCCGAAACCAACCAAACCAAGTTTAATTGACCCCAAATTTTGCACACAAGTCACAATCAATACCACGGAACTATTCCAACTTTCAGAATCGGATTCCTACCACGATATAAAAATTTCACTATCGATCCGGAAACTTCAAAAATTCAACTTTCGGCATTTCAAGCCTAAATAAGGTACGAATCTCCAAAACACAATCCGAACACACCCCTAAGCGCGAAATCACCCAACGGAGCTAACGGAATCGACATAATTCTATATCGAACTTGTCTGCACACTGTTCTGACTACGGTCCAAATTCTAAAGCTTATGTTGTCATTTAGGGACTAAGTGTCCCAAAACACTTCGAAACTCAAAACAAATCTTCCCGACAACTCACAATAGCAGAAAACAAACACGAGGGAAGCAGTTAATAGGGGATCGGGGCGTTAATTGTCAAAACGACCGGCTAGGTCGTTACAATCACGACCGGGTTGGTTTTGGGGTCGTGACAATATCAACCTTATTCCTCCTGTTGCGGCGTGCAACCCGATCCCACCTGTCCACCCTCATTACTCCTTGTTGCGGCGCGCAACCCAATCCCACCAGACAATCACATTCACCCTTATTCCTCTTGTTGCGGCGTGCAACCCGTTCCCATATATTAGTACCAATCACAAAAATAGAAACAAGTATTTCACAATTTAGCTCGAAACCCTCCACAACATCTATACCTCATACCAAAATAACAGAAGATCTAATACAGTTATGAAACTTCACCAGTTAACACGACACAACGAGACCAACCAAAGTGTGCCATGAAGCACCAATAAACCAACTTAAACCAATCAATATGATAAAATGAAACTACAGAACCATTAATACTTCAATAGGGAAAACAACATTTAACATGAAGCAATTAGACATGGAAGTAGTTATAAGCAAGTAGCAACTAGACTGGAAAACAATATAATAGGAATGGGGAAGGGAACAGGCTAAACAGATAATTTGGCAACGCATAGGTACTCGTCACCACACCTACACACCACACCATGGAATTTCAAAATAGCAAGTAAGTCGGGTATCCCTAATCGCTCGAGTCAAGGTTAGACCAAACACTTACCTCAATCCAACGGCCAACTCAAAGCTCAAATATCGTTTTTCCTCAAGATTTCACCTCCAATCGACTCGTATCTAGTCATAATTAACTTAATAACATCAATTACTGCTAAAGAAATTAACTCTAATGCATAAATATAGGTTTCCCAACATTCTTCCCAAAAAGTCAAAAACCGACCTCGGGCTGGCTTGGTCAAAACTCGAGGTTCGGACCAAAACCCATTCACCCATTCACCCACGAGCCCAAATATGTAATTTGTTTCGGAATCCGACCCCAAATCGAGGTCTAAATTCCCAATTTTGCAAAATCCCCAATTTTCCCAAAATCCCTAATTCTACCATGATAGAACAAGATTTAGGGCTAGAAATCTAATGGGTGTTCATGGAAATTGAAGGAAATGAGTTAAAGAACACAAACCTATGATTTGGTGTTGAATTCCCTCTTCAAAAATCGCCCAAGGTCAAGTTCTATGGAAGAAAATATGAATTATTGGTCTAATACCGACTTAGGTTATGTTTTAAAATCACTGGACAGGTCTTCTGCGCGTTCGCGAGAAGACTGTCGCATTTGCGATGCGCAGCGGCGAAAGGCCTTCGTGTTCACGAGATACCCATCGCGTTCGCGAAGGCATACTCCCCCCAGCCTCTGCGTTCACGATCCTAGTGCCGCGTTCGCGGTGAGTAACTTTCCCCTCCCCCAGGTCCCATGCTTCGTGTTCGCGATAACCTGGTCGCATTCGCGAAGGGTAATGCCCCCAACGCTCTGCGTTCGCGACTAGTGCTTCGCATTCGCGTAGAAGGATTTCTCCTTCAGACCAATATACCCTTCGCGTTCGCGATAGTCCCTTCGCGAACGCGAAGAAGGACATACAGATGACAGCAGAAGCCAAAGACACCAGAATTTTCATGTTTAAAACATCCCGTAGCCTATCTGAAACTCGCTCGAGCCCTCGTTGCTCCAAACCAAACATGCACACAAGTCTTAACACATCATACAAACTTACTTGTGCGATCAAATCGCCAAAATAACACCTAGAACTATGAATTTAGCATCAAATTGCATGAAATTTTCAAGAAAGTTCAAAAGTTCTATTTTCTCAACCAAAGGTCCGAATCACGTCAAATCAGTCCCGTTTCTCACCAAATCTCGCAGACATGACTTAAATAACATGTTAAACATGTACCAGGCTCCGGAACCAAAATATGGGCCCGGTACCAACAAGATCAGGCATTATTCAATTTCTAAAAACCACTATATTTTCAGTTTAGAAATTTTCTTCAAAAATTCATTCCTTGGCCTAGGGACCTCCGAATTTAATTCCGGGCATACGCCCAAGTCCCATATTTTTCTACGGACCCTCCGAGACCGTCAAAACACAGGCCCGGGTCTGTTCATTCAAAATATTGACCGAAGTCAACTAAAATCATTTTTAAAGGAAAAACCTAATATTTTCTCAAATTTTCACACAAAGGCTTTCTGGAAACGCGCCCGGACCGTGCACGCAAATCAAGGAGAGTGAGGTTTTAAAGGCCTCGAAAACCCAAATTGGGTTCTAAAACATGGGATGACCTTTCGGGTCATCACACATTTAGCATGATACAGATCCTAAACTACTGAGACAATAGCATACTAGTAGCTACGTACGAACTCTCGTTACCTCGTACGTACGTAGGCCTCACAAATAGGTTCAAACATGTATTTGATTCACTTATGGGGTTAATTCCCTCTTACAAGGTTAGAAAGGAGACTTACCTCATCTCAAGCCTACTTCCCAATTCAAGAGCGCGCCCAAATCTCCAAATTTGACGCCGAACGACTCGACACTAGTCAAACATTACATAAACTAATCAATCTACGCTCAAAGGTTCACAATTCCACAATTTAAGTCATTACCCAACCTAAATTGAAAGATTCCTAAACTATGTATTTAACTCACATTGTGTAGAATTTACTCATCTCAAGATGCTAAGTTGAAATCCCCACTTTGAGAGCTCCCCAATCGCCCAAATGTGTAAAGAATGGGAGAAAAATGCCTAACTCCCGTATTTAATGAAGTGCACTACCCTAGCAGTTTTCGCACATGCGGTGCATTGACCGCACCTGCGGTCCCGCTTCGACGGATGAGGGTCCGCTTCTGCGGAAAAAGAGCCGCATCTGTGGAAACCTGGGCTCCTCTCCTTGGGCCGCATCTGTGAGGATCCAACCGCACCTACGAGCTCGCACCTGCGGCTGACCAACTGCAGGTGCGGTTATGACAGCAACTGGAGCTTCAGCTCTTGCTCTAGTTTTAAACTTGGTCTGAGCCTCGACCGATTGACGATCGAGGCCCCTAGGGCCTCACCCGAACATACCAACAAGTTTAGAATCATAAAACGGACTCGCTCGAACCCTTGGAATGCTCGAAACAACATTAAAACTAAGAATCACACCCTAAAACCAATTGAATCAAACTTATGAACTTCAAGTACTTCAATTTACTTCCAATGCGTTGAAACGTACTTATACTACTCGGAATGACACCAAATTTTACATGCAAGTCTTAAAATGACATTAAGAAACTACTCCTAATCTCGGAATTCGGTTTGTACCTCGATATCACCAATACCCGCTCCAAACCAAATTTAAAGAACTTCTAAAAACCTTTAAGAACCAACTTTCACTATTAGGCGCCAAAACGCTCCCGGGTCATCCAAAACCCAATCTGGACATACGCCCAAGTCCAAAATTACCATACGAACCTCTTGGAACCGTCAAATCCCGATTCCGAGGTCGTTTACTCAAAATGTTGACCGAAGTCAAACTGGCCTTTTAAGCCAACCTTAAGGAACCAAGTGTTCGGATTTCAATGAAAACTCTTCAAAATCCCAAACCAACCATCTCTGCAAGTCATATATCAGTAAAATGGAACTAGGCCAGCCGACACATTCCAAAAATAGTTCAAAATTTCATTAAAATTTAAATAACAACCTTTTTCATGCTGAAATCCTCATAAAAAGTATAAAGTCCAAAAACCAAAACGCGAAACATAAAGCTTGACCTCGGGTGTCACTAAGTCATAAGCATTACTACAATTTTTCCAAAACATAACAAGACCAAAAATAGTCTGGAAATCAACTAATAATATCGAATGGAAGATAGGAGGGAGAAGGGCAAGGCTGCGATCACATGCAACTACCTTGCCAACTCCAAGTATCCGCGGTAGATGAAGATCAACGCTCGCTAGCACGTGCAGCAACCCCTGGATCTGCACACTAGCTGCAGGGAGTATTGTGAATACGCCAACTCAGTAAGTAAAAAAGGTAAATGAATACTAAGCAGCAAGAAACACAGAAAATCCACATCACAAAGTTCAGTAATTTCAGTATGCTTTCAATCGATATATGAGTCAAAATACTCTCGTTTAAAAATGCAGTTTTTCAGAAAAATCATTTGAAGATGCTTTTCAACAGTTTCAACAGAAGCTCAATGAAATTTTGAGTAAAAATGATAAAAATCATAATAGCCCCTCGGGCAAAACATAGTTCGTATACAGCCCCTCGGGCAACATGAATCATAAACTGCCCCTCGTGCATAATATTACTCAAAACCAGCCCCTCGGGCAAACCTCACAGCCACTCGTAACAGTCCCTCGAGCACAGCATGAATCAATAACAACCCCTCGGGCATACATCATATCAATCACACAGGGTACCCGCACTCACTGGGGGTGTGTACACTCCGGAGGAGCTCCTACAGCCCAAGCACTATAACAAGCCACCTCGTGGCAAAATAATTCAGGCCATCAGCCTCTCATAATCACAAATCAGTAACAACATGTTGCGTCACGCAACTCAATCCCGTAATATCCTCTAAACGTAGGCCCTCGACCTTACTCAGTCAGAAATCTCTCAAGCCACTGGGGCTATCAGTAAAACAGGGTGCTCAGCCAAAAATATCATTTTATGCATCAAAATGGAGTAATAAAAACTAAGTTATGAAATCACTAAAACATAGCATGACTGAGTACAGATCTCAAGTCAAAACAGTGAGAAAATAATAGTAAAAGGCCCCAAAGGGTCCAAACAGCTCGGCACGAGGCCCAAATACGACATTCAGCCCAACTCATTGAAATTCTTTATAAAGCACATAAGTATCAAGTAGTTTTCAGTCAAATACGCAACTTAATAGTTGCTACGGGACGGACCAAGTCACAATCCCCAACGGTGCACGCCCAAACGCTCGTCATCTAGCATGTGTGTCACCTCAAAATAGTGAAACGATGTGTAATCCGGGGCTTCATACCCTTAGGACAAGATTTACAATCATTACTTACGTCGAACCGGTCAAATCCCTACTCCGCGACGCCCTTGCCTCTGGAATCGGCCTCCAAACGTCCCGAGTCTGACTAAAAGTACTACAATGCAATCAATATAGGCAAATGAACCAATTCCATATGAAAATTATCAAATTATACCAAAATCCTGAACTTACTCAACTGATAACCTTCTATTCCTCTTGAAAATCACTGCCCAAAGCTCAGAACCTGTCTTTAAAAATGGAGGAAATAGGCAAAATTCGCAGAGGAAACCTTTTATACACTCTGCCCAGCATTGTACGCATCTGCGGTTATCTCGCACCTGTGCAACCGCTTCTACGGTCCAACTAACTGCACCTGCGGTTTTCACTTAAATGCCCAAGACCGCATCTGCGCCCCAGGCACTACACCTGCGGTCCCGCAGATGCATCCAACTCACCGCATCTGCGGTTCTTCTCCTGATGGCCAAACTCTGCATCTGCAATCTCCCTTTCGCATCTGCGACCTCGCACCTGCGGTCCCCTATTCCCAGGTGCGGACATAACAGAAGCAACAAATCTCAGCTGCACCAACTCAATTCCTTTTCTTCTGAATTCCGCAAACGATCCTGAAACCTACCAAATCACCTCCGAATGACCTAAATTTTTGCACACATGTCACAAATGACACTACAGACCTACTCCAATTTCTAGAATTTCATTCCAACCCCGATATCAAAATTTCCACTGCCGGCCGAGAAACGCCAAATTTCCAATTTCGCCAATTCAAGCCTAAATCTACCACAGACCTCCAAATCACATTCCGGACTTGCTCCCAAGTCCGAAATCACCTAAAGATGCTATCCGAACCATCAGAATTCACATCCAAGATCATCTACACATAACTCAACGTCCTGTTGACTTTTCCAACTTAAGCCTACTCAAAAGAGACTAAGTTTCTCAATTCAGTCCAAAACTACTCCGAACTCGAACCAACCAATACGATATGATGAAATACAGCTGAAGAACACATAAAGAAGCAGAAATGGGGAAAACAGGGCTATAACTCATGAAGCAACCGGCCGGGTCGTTACATCCTCCCCCTCTTAAACAAACGTTCGTCCTCGAACGAGTCTAGAAACATACCTGAAGTCTCAAATAGGTAAGGATACCTGCTCTGCATTTCCCGCTCGGTCTCCCAAGTAGCGTCCTCCACGGACCGACCTCTCCATTGCACTTTCACCGAAGCTATATCCTTTGATCTTAATTTTCGGACCTGCCGCTCCAAAATAACCACTAGCTCCACATCATAGGTCAAATCACTGTCTAACTAAACCGTGCTGAAATCCAAAACATGAGACGGATCGCCAATATACTTCCGGAGTATAGAAACATGAAATACCGGATGCACACTCGACAAGCTAGGTGGCAAAGCAAGCTCATAAGCCACCCCCCAATCCTCTGAAGCACCTCGAAAGGCCCAATGAACCGAGGGATCAATTTTCCCTTCTTCCCAAATCTCATAACACCCTTCACGGGCGAAACCTTCAGTAGAACCTTCTCCCCAACCATGTAAGACCCATCCCGAGCCTTTCTATCAGAATAACTCTTTTGTCTCGACTGTGCTGTACAAAGCCGCTCTTGAATGACTTTCACCTAGTCCAGAGCATCCTGCACCAAGTCTATACCTAAAAGCCTAGCCTCGCCCAGGTCAAACCAACCTACTAGAGATCTATAACGTCTCCCATATAAAGCCTCATATGGAGCCATCTGAATACTCAACTAATAACTATTGTTATAAGCAAACTCCGCAAGCGGTAGAAACTGGTTTCATGAACCCCTAAAATCAATGACACAAGTGCACAACATGTCCTCCAATATCTTAATAGTGCGCTCGGACTGCCTGTCCGTCTGAGGGTGAAAAGTTGTGCTCAACTCAACCTGAGTACCCAACTCTTGCTGCACGACCCTCCAAAACTGCAATGTGAACTGAGTACCTCCATCTGAAATGATGGAAACCAGGACCCATGCAGGCGAACAATCTCTCGGATATAAATCTTAGCTAACCGCTCTGAAGAATAGGTAGTAGACATAGGAATGAAGTGCACGGACTTCGTCAGCTGATCCACAACCACCCAAATAGCATCGAACTTCCTCAAGGTCCGTGGGAGTCCAACAATAAAATCCATGGTGATCTGCTCCCACTTCCACTCTGGAATATCCATCTGCTGAAGCAAGTCGCCCGGTCTCTGATGCTCATATTTCACCTGCTGACAATTGAGACACCGAGCTACAAACCCCACTATATCCTTCTTCATTCTCTTCCACCAATAGTGCTGTCTCAAATCCTGGTACATCTTCGCAGCACCCGAATGGATAGAATACCGCGAGCTGGGCCTCCTCTAGAATCAACTCTCGAAGCCCATCTACATTGGGCACACATATCCGACCCTGCATCCTCAATACCCCATCATAACCAATAGTCACGTCTCTGGTATCGCCGTGCTGAACTCTGTCCTTGAGGACAAACAATGAGGGTCATCATACCGGCACTCTGATACGATCAAACAAGGAAGACCAAGAAACCACACAAGCTAATATCCGACTGGGCTCTGAAATATCCAACCTCACAAATTGATTGGTCTAGGCCTGAACATCAACTGCAAGAGGTCTCTCCCTAACAGGAATATATGCCAAACTACCCATACTCACCGCCTTCCTACTCAAGACATCGGCCACTACATTGGCCTTTCCCGGATGGTACAAGATAGTAATATCATAGTCCTTTAGCAGCTCTAACCATCTCTGCTACCTCAAATTGAGATCCTTTTGTATGAACAAGTGTTGGAGGCTACGATGATCAGTTAACACCTCACAAGACACACCATAGAGATAATGCCTCCAAATCTTCAACGCGTGAACAATGGCAGCCAACTCCAAATCATGAACAGGGCAGTTCTTCTCGTGGGGATTCAACTGACGAGAAGCATAAGCAATCACTCTATCCTTCTGCATCAATAGACACGCAATACCAACTCTAGAAGCATCATAATATATTATATATGAACCTGAAGCTGATGGCAAAACTAACGCTGGAGTTGTGGTCAAGGCAGTCTTGAGCTTTTGAAAGCTCGCCTCACACTTATCCGACCACCTGAAAGGAGAACCCTTTTGAGTCAATTAGGTCAAGGGTGATACAATAGATGAAAACCCCTGAACGAACCGACGGTAATAACCTGCCAACCCAAGAAAGCTACGAATCTCTATGGCTGAGGACGGTCTGGGCCAACCCTGAACCGCCTCTATCTTCTTCGGGTCAACCTGAATACCCTCACTAGACACCACGTGCCCCAAGAACTCAACTGAACCAAGTTAAAACTCACACTTTGAGAACTTTGCATAAAGCTTCTCCTCCCTCAACCGCTGCAATACAACTATCAAATGCTCAGCGTGCTCCTCCTGACTACGCGAGTACACCAGAATATCATTAATGAATACAATAAACGAGTTGAGATATGGCAGAAACACGCTGTTCATCAAATGCATGAACGTTGCTGGGGCATTGTTCAGCCCAAAAGACATCATAAGGAACTCATAATGACGATATCAGGTCCTGAAAGCTGTCTTAAGAATGTCTGAGTTCCTTATCTTCAACTGGTGATACCCTGACTTTAGATCAATCTTGGAGAAGGCTCTCGCTCCCTGAAGCTGGTCAAATAAATCATCAATACGAGGCAAAAGATACTTGTTCTTGATTGTGACTTTGTTCAACTATCTGTAATCAATGCACATCCTCATCGTGCCATCCTTCTTCTTCACAAATAGAATAGATGCACCCCAAGGCGACACACTAGGCCGAATAAACCCCTCATCAAGGAGTTCCTAAAGATGCTCCTTCAACTCATTTAACTTCGCCGGTGCCATACGATACGGTGGAATAGAAATGGGCTGAGTGCCCAACATCAAATCAATACCGAAGTTAATATCCCTGTCCGTCAGAATGCCCAACAGGTCTGCAGGAAACACATCCAAAAAATCCCTCACTACCGAAATTGAATCAATGGGAGGGGTCTCTACACCGACATCCCTAACAAAAGCCAAATATGAAAGACAACCCTCCCCAACCATCCGCTGGGCTTTTAAGAATGAAATCACCCTACTAGGAACAAAATCCGACAAACCTCGCCACTCAATCCGTGGCACACCCAGCATAGCCAACGTCACTGTCTTAGCATGACAGCCAAAAATAGCACGACTCGGAGATAACAAATCCATTCCTAATATCACATCAAAATCAACCATACTAAGCAACAAAAGGTCCACTCGGGTCTCCAAACCCCCAATAGTCACTACACATGACCAATATACCTACAACAGTATCGCCCACGGGAGTAGATACACGAATAGATGAAACAAGATACTCGTGGGACGTATCCAAATAATGAGCGAAATACGATGACACATATGAAAAAGTGGAACCAGGATCAAATAATATAGAGGCATCTCTGTGGCAAGCTGAGATAATACTTATGATCACATCATCCGAAGCAATAACATTTGGTATGGCTGGGAGTGCAGAGAAATGGGCCTGACAACCACCTGATCGACTTCCCCCTCTAGCGCGACCCCTAGCTGACTGTCCTCCACCCCTAGCTGACTGGGTGGGCGGTGAAGTAACTGGTACTGAAGTCGATGGCTGACTCCTCTACTGAGGTGGACCCCCATGACAACGAGGACACTGCCTCCACATATTCCCCAACTCTCCACATTCATAACAACCCCCTGATGCTGGTGAGGGGGACTGAAGGGAACCCCTAGCACCGGGATGACTAGCAGAAGAACCTGGCATGGAAGATACCTGAAATGATGGAGCACGGGACGAACTCTGGGCTGGGAGGGCACTAAGTAATGAATGGCCCTGATGAGAACTATGAGAACCATGGCCCGATGATGCCCCACGGCGAACTGGGCGAGCTGACTGAGCATGTCTGAATAGACGACCTCTGCCATGCTGAAGTTGGATCCCATAAGGAGCACCCCCAAAACTACCAGATCCATAAGGCCTCTTGGCCTCCCTCTCTACTCGCTCCTAATAGCGAATCGACTCTATGTCCCGAGCAATGTCAACAACCTCATCGAAAGAGGCACCAGATACCCTCTCTCGGGTTATAAGAATCCTTAACTGATACGAAAGGCCATCCACGAACCTCCCGATCCTTTCCCTGTCTGTGGGAACCAACCAGATAGCATGACGGGCTAACTTAGAGAACCTCATCTCGTACTGTATCACAGTCATATCATCCTGACACAACTGCTCGAACTGCCTGTGCAGCTCCTCTCTGCGGGACTGTGGCACATACTTCTCCAGAAAGAGAATAGAGAACTGCTAGGTGACGGCACTGCACCAACAGGCCTACGCCTCTCATAAGCTCCCCACCAAGTAAAGGCAGCTCTAGAAAACTAAAAAGTAGTAAATGAGACCCCACTGGTCTCTAGAATACCCGTTGTACGTAGAATCCTCTGACACTTGTCCAAGAAACCCTGGGCATCCTCGCCCTCTGTACCACTAAAAGTCGGAGGCTGAAGTCTACCAAACCTCTCCAATCAGCGCTGCTCGTCATCAAGCATGAATGGTACCACATAATCCTGAGCGGGTGCAACCGGCTGGGCTGGTGGTGCCTCCGGTGTCTGCAGTCCCTAAGCAACCTGCTCGAGTGTACGAGCGGTGGGAGTCTAAGTGCCTGCCCCGGCCTGAGAAGTAGCTGATGTAGTAGAAACAGCAACTGCCCGAGCAAGACTGGTGCACACGGTCAAGATCTGAGCCAAGGTCTCCTGAAGACTTGGAATAACAATAGGCACAGCCGGTGCCTGAGCTAGTCCTGCTGGAGCATCCACAACTTGGACCTGATCATGAACTGGGGCGGTTGGTGGATCTGCAGGTGCTGCCCTAGCTGCTGTGCGGGCTACGCCCCTGCCCCTACCATGGCCTCGACCGCGACCTCGGCCTCTAGTGGGCCCAACTGGTTGTATTGGTTGTCGTCTGTCCTGACCGGTAGCACGTGTCCTCACCGTCTGTGAGAGAATAGAATAACAGAAGTTTAGTTACAAGAATCAACAGATTCGCACAACAAGAATTTAAGAATGTGGAGTTTTCCTAAAGGTTTTGTAGCCTCTCGAAGATAAGTATAGACGTCTCTGTACCGATCCTCAAGACTCTACTAAACCCGCTCATGACCCGTGAGACCTATGTAACCTAGGCTCTAATACTAACTTGTCACGACCCCAAAACCAACGCGGTCGTGATGGCGCCTATCATGGAACTAGGCCAGCCGACACATTCCCAAAATAGTTCAACATTTCATTAAAATTTAAATAACAACCTTTTTCATGCTGAAATCCTCATAAAAAGTATAAAGGCCAAAAACCAAAACGCGAAACATAAAGCTTGACCTCGGGTGTCACTAAGTCATAAGCAATACTACAATTTTTCCAAAACATAACAAGACCAAAAATAGTCTAGAAATCAACTACTAATATCTAGTGGAAGATAGGAGGGAGAAGGGCAAGGCTGCAATCGCCATGCATCCACCTTGGCAACTCCAAGTATCCGCGGCGGATGAAGATCAACGCTCGCTAGCACGTCCAGCAACCCCTGGATCTGCACACAAGGTGTAGAGAGTAATGTGAGTATGCCAGCTCAGTAAGTAATAAAGGTAAATAAAGACTGAGCAGCAAGAAACACAGAAAATCCACATCACAAAACTCAGTAAGTTCAACATGCTTTCAATCGATATATGAGTCAAAATAGTCTCGTTTAAAAATGCAGTTTTTCAGAAAAATCATTTGAAGATGCTTTTCAACAGTTTCAACAGAAGCTCAATGCAATTTTGAGTAAAAATGATAAAAATCATAATAGCCCCTCGGGCAAAACATAGTTCATATACAGCCCCTCGGGCAACATGAATCATAAACTGCCCCTCGTGCATAATATTACTCAAAACCAGCCCCTCGGGCAAACCTCACAGCCACTCGTAACAGTCCCTCGAGCACAGCATGAATCAATAACAACCCCTCGGGCATACATCATATCAATCACATAGGGTACCCGCACTCACTGGGGGTGTGTACACTCCGGAGGAGCTCCTACAGCCCAAGCGCTATAACAAGCCACCTCGTGGCAAAATAATTCAGGTCAGAGGCCTCTCATAATCACAAATCAGTAAAAACATGCTACGGCGTGCAAATCTATCCCATAATATCCTCACAACACAGGCCCTTGGTCTTACTCAGTCAGAAATCTCTCAAGCCACTCGGGTCATCAGTAAAACAGGGTGCTCAGCCCAAAATATCATTTTATGCATCAAAACAGAGTAATAAAAACTGAGTTATGAAATCAATAAAGCATAGCATGACTGAGTATAGATATTAGGTAAAAATAGTGAGGAAGTAATAGTAAAAGGCCCATAAGGGTCCAAACATCTCGGCACGAGGCCCAAATACGGCATCTAGCCCATATCATAGAAATTATTCCTTAAGAATAACTATCAAATAATTTTTAGTAAAATACGCAACTTAATAGTTGCTACGAGACGGACCAAGTCAAAATCCCCAACGGTGCACGCCTACACGCTCGTCATCTAGCATGTGCGTCACCTCAAAATAGTGAAACGATGTGTAATTCGGGGCTTCATACCCTCAGGATAAGATTTATAATCATTACTTACCTCGAACCGATCAAATCCCTACTCCGCGATGCCCCTGCCTCTGGAATCGGCCTCCAAACGTCCCGGGTCCGACCAAAAGTAATACAATGCAATCAATATAGGCCAATGAACCAATTCCACACGAAACTTTATCAAATTATACCAAAAAAATCCCGAAATTCACCCAAACTCGGCCCCCGGGCCCACGTCCCGAAATCCGACAAAAAAATCACAAAACTAGAAACTCCTTCACTCCCGAGTATATACATACCAAAATCATCATATACACTAGTAATAAAGCCCAAGTAACTTACCCAACTGATAACCTTCGATTCCTCTTGAAAATCACTGCCCAAAGCTCAGAACCCGTCTTCAAAAATGGAGGAAATAGGCAAAATTGGCAAAGGAAACCTTTCATACACTCTGCCCAGCATTTTCCGCATCTGCGGTCCTTATCTCGTACCTACGCAACCGCTTTTGCGGTCCAACCAACCACACCTGCGGTTTTCACTTAAACGCCCAGGACCGCATCTGCGCCCCAAGCACCGCACCTGCAGTCCCGCAGATGCATCTCACTCACCGTAACTGCGGTTCTTCTCCTTATGGCCAAACTCCGCATCTGAGATCTCCCTTTTGCATCTGCTACCTTGCACCTGCGGTCCCCTATCCGCAGGTGCGGACATAACAGAAGCAACAAATCTCAGCTGCACCAACTCAATTCCAACTCTTCCGAATTCCGCAAACGAGGCCGAAACCTACCAAATCACCTCCGACTGACCTGAATTTTTGCACAAACGTCACAAATGACACTACGTACCTACTCCAATTACTAGAATTTCATTCTAACCCCGATATCAAAATTTCCACTGCTGATCGAGAAACGCCAAATTTCCAATTTCGCCAATTCAAGCCTAAATCCACGACAAACCTCTAAATCACATTCCGGACGCGCTCCCAAGTCCAAAATCACCTAACGAAGCTATCTGAACTCTCAGAATTCACATCTGAGATCATCTACACATAAGTAAACATCCAGTTGACTTTTCCAACTTAAACTTACTCAAAAGAGACTAAGTGTCTCAATTCACTCCAAAACTACTCCGAACCCGATCCAACCAATACGATACAATAAAATACGACTGAAGAACAAATAAAGAAGTAGCAATGGGGAAAATGGGGCTATAACTCATGAAACGATCGACCTGGTCGTTACAGCTAAGTACGCACGAGGTGACGAGAGCTCGTGCGTAGTTACTATTATGCTTAAGTCAGGGTAGTCTAGGACCCAAAATTATGCTATACTTGCGATATTTGTAACCTAATTGTCAATTTAAATTGCTTAAATCATACCAAACTTGGTAAATAAATTTCTAAAAAGTTAAACTTCGTTTTCTTGACTGGTAAAAGGGGATTTATATTTCCTTTGATAATTTCTCCTTGATGAATTCTTGATTGACTGTTTGATTGTGTTTCCTTTTGTGGAACGGGCCGAACGCCTCGGCAGATTAAATAAATGCATCTCTGGTTTGCGCCATTCGACCCTCTGACAGTGCACAATTTAAATATTATATTGGATCGGGTCGTACGACCTCGGCATGATATGCTCATGACTTAGTTGATTGTTTTGGAATTATTGATAATTTATATGGACTCATTGGCCGGAGATATAAATTATTATAAGATGAAAATAAATTTGGAAATCTCCTATTAACAAAAGAATTGTTTACATGCTTTATGTTATTGAGTTTACCGTCGTCTTATAAAATCCCTGATTAATCATATTATCGGTATATTATTGTTGTCCATAGTAAGTGCCGAGTCGACTTCTCGTCACAACTTCTTTGAGATTAGACTGGATACTTACTGGGTACGCATTGTTTTCGTACTCATACTAGACTTGATGTACATTTTGTTGTACATGAACATGTATGGCTAGTGGCCTAATGGGCGCAGCAGCATGGTTGACACGGGGACTTAGGTGGGTTGTATTCCGTATTACGACCCACAGCCAGCAAAGTCTGCTTTAGAGTTTTTACATTTTCTTTCCCGTCCAAATTTGTATTCCGGAGAGTTGCAGTATTTTATTTTATTTCCTAGTAAATGCTCATGCACTTGTGACATCAGGTTTTGGGATGATTATGGGATATTCAACATTGAAATTTGAAAACATTATTATTTATTCTATAACGTTCATCTTTTACTAGTTAAATTGAAAGAAATTTATGATTTCAAAAATTTTAAATAGTATTGTCTTGCCTGACAGTGGTGTCTTGCGTCATCACGATCTTTAACGGTTTTTGGATCGTGACAACATGGTATCAGAGCACTAGGTTCACTTAGGTCTCACGAGTCATGAGCGAGTCTAGTAGAGTCTTGCGGATCGGTACAGAGATGTCTGTACTTATCTTCGAGAGGCTACAGGGCTGTTAGGAGCACTTTCCTTCTTGATTCCTTGTCGTGCGGTTTGATTCCTTTGAGGCTTATGCCTTTCTTTCTTCCCTACTCAATCTTATGTGACGTGAAACACTTACTATAAATTGGGAATTGAGGAATTATAATGGTACTACTGATATGGTGCAGGATTTTCCTCCCTGCGTATTTGATTGGGCTATTATTGTTGCCTTGTGGAAGGTCGTTCTGTTGTTTCAGCTCAGTATCAGTATTACCTAAGATTTTTGAGATTTGACATTCATTTTTATAACGATTCGTGCGTTGTTATCGCACAATATTGGTATAATGGTAGGATGCTTGTCTATGCATTGAAGCAGTGAATGACTTGGAAGGATGTTTACTCAATGCAAGATTCATAGATTCAGAATTTTATTTTCGGCGGAGGAAAGACAGTCGGGCTATGAATGTTCAAGCTTGGGTTGATGAGGTAATGAGAAATTGGTATTTTCGGGCATGGTATAACCTTCATTAGTAATGTGGTGTCGTCAGCCTTGATTAAATATATTAAGTATGTCGGTGTTATGGTTCTCTTCAATTCACCTTTGGAGCAGAGTATTGTGAATGGTGCCGGGGAAGCGGCTATCAGAGGTCGTAATGTGCAGTGGTTCAGAATCGAATCAGCGTTCCTAGTATTTACGGTTCGAGAAAGATAGTCTTCGGAAAGGTTAAAGTTGGTAGCGATCTATTGGTCCAAGTGCTACAGAGATGGATTTTTTATTTAAGGCAACAACTGGGCAGCGAAGGATGAGGAAGGACATGTGGGAAGTGTCATTCGGTGGTTAAATTTCTAAAAGGCTAGGTATAAGAAGCAAAAGTCGAGTAGTTGCTTAAAGGAGAGGGTTTGACCAAAGTGAGAGAGTGGCAGAGTAGCATATGGGTTCAGTGGTAGGATAACTACATGCCTTAAGGAAAGTTTAGAGAAATTTGAGATTTATGGCAGGAAGTGACTGGGTCTACTTAATTTGAAATATTGGCTATTATACGATGGGTGATTGGATACAACAGAAAGCAGTTGCTTGATATGAAGAAGGATACAACATGACTTTGGCTTTTAAGGTATTGTTGCACCTTAGTTGATGTCCATGAGGAGTGAACGGACTTGTACAGTTGGTGAATGAGCACAGGCTCAGGATGGGTTACTTATTTTGTAGTATTTGTACCCAGTGCAGCGATATTGGAAGATGTCGTCATGTAATTTTAACATGTGGATTATCTTCTGTGAGCAAGCTAGCGGTCATGTGGTGTTGACGAAGCTTCTACAAAGAATTCAACTGGCTATTCAGTAAGAGGTTTAATATGTAAATGTGGCTAGCGATTCAGAGTGTTCATGAAATGCTAACAGAAAGATTTCGAGAAAATTTGGCGGGTTGATTGTGCAAGATCATGTCAACGGTGAAGAAATAATCTTGGTGGGTTCCAGGTTTATGTAATAGGTAGTATTCAAGCTAAGTGCGAGAGCCCCACCGCCTGCGGTTGCATTGCATGGTTATCTACTTGTGAGGTTTCTAGTTATCGGCTTATTGGTGGGTTATTATGACTAAGGGAAGAGAACATCAGTGGTGATTTGAGCAAAGGATTTGAGGAATGTGTGCTATAATTGGCCTTATCAATTATGCTCGGGCTTTGGGAAGACTCAGGGTTTGTGCTTCGTGTAGAGGTGATGTACAAGGAAAGCGATCCAGCCGGGTGCTTCTTTGAGAAAGTGCTTGCGTGCTAGCAAGACCTTGCAGTTTAATTATATTCGGGACCAAGTCAGAGTGACTCTCAACAACGGTCCTAGTGGATTCGAAAGTTAAAGTGTGGTGCCTAAGGATTTCGAGTCCGTAGTATGGTTTGAGTATCGAGGTTTTGCAGGGGATTATGAATAAAGGGCTTGGAGTGTTCTGTGTTATCTTTGGTCTGCAGTGTAACATGAGAGGAATAGGAGCAAATAACTTTGGATTTATAGAAGAATTATCAGAATGGGTGTACCAGTTGAAGATGCGAATGTGCGCATAAGGAGGGTATGAAATGGTTTGTGGGTTTTGAGACAATGTAGTCTCGTGAAATGGGGTCACTCAGGACGAGTGCGATTGAGTTCGCTATGTTTTGAATGGAGCTATTATTATTCCTAAGGCAAGTCTAGGGTAAATTAGGAGAAGTCGAATCGGTTAGCAATGGTTGAATCGGCATAATGATGGCAATGATCAGCTCCTTCAGCGTGTTGAGTTCCTCATGTGATTTGTGATGGTACATGCGAGGTTTGACGGTCGTCGTAATTGATTTTATTTGGAGGCTTCCGAGTATTATTGCATGCTATGTGCAGATGGATCCCAGAAGAGTTATGGTGGTTTAGACCACTACTTGAGGTTGGTATTTTCTGCGGATATGAGAATTCATTTACGTGTTGCAATGGTTCTCTTGAAATGAGTTAAGTAAAAGGTTTCTACATGATGAAGTGTTTACCCTATTAATGGTTTAAAACTAAGATGAAATTCTTGTACTCTTGCACATTGGCATGATTAAGAACAGTAAGTAGCATGGGATTTGGAAGTTGAGGATCAAGGTTGCAGTTTGGTATTGACAAGAATGTCATCAACACGGACGAGCAGGAAAAAGGATTCAGATTGTTAGAGTAAGCTGGTCTTGTCTTTAGCGTCACCGAGATCGGTGTCTTGTATGAGAGGCTTTCATACTGATTACGGATTCTCGATTTGCTTCACAGCGTTAGTGTGGCCAGTGGCATGGATGTGTAGACTTGTTACCTGGTGCGGAAGGTCGTGGGAGCTTGTCCCACGGAAAGATTGTATAAGTGTGATATATAGTCACTTGATTGATTGAAGATTGAAACCAAGTATGGAGATTGTGGTACTATCATTAATGTGAGAATTTATGCCTGAAGGGTGGTCGGTTCATGTGATTGTGGACTGTGGAAGTTTGTCCCAGATATGATGGTTGTTCTTGTGTGTTATAGAGAAAAAGGGTCATTATGGACCTTTGAAAGGTTACTAGCCTAGTGTGGCATGACCGGAATCGGCTTGAGGACTACGGATGGATCTAAATGTGAACGTGGGCTCTATATCAGGCCGGATGTATTCATTTTAGCATAGTGCTCCTTATGGAGGAGTATTCGGACGTTGGATGTGGTTTCGTTGTCGGCTATTTCATGTAATACTATACTGTGCCGTGTGAGTTGTGAAACGGCTTGATTAATTGCATATGTGTTGAGGTTCCGTGTAACGATGGTATTATGTGGGCAGGATGGCTCTCGAGAAGTAAATCATATATCGCACCTTAGCCGTGCTTGAGTTTTGTAGCGTATGGTGCTATCTGTCTCCCCAGGAATTGCATTATACACCTCGCGTACTTGTGGTTGATATTCAGGTATCAAGGTTGGATTGGGTTGCACGCCGCAACAATATGATGTTAAGTAACAATTTCCTCATATCATCAATGTGTGTTTTGCTCCTCATTTTCTGAGGAAGGTTCATAACATCTTTTCGGTTGCCTAATTAGCTACGTGGGTTGAGTAGTTCTTTACAGAGTTCATTTCTTTATGTATCACATTCGAGTTTATAGCTTGTTGGCACAGTACGACGTTATTCGAGATTTTTAGCAGTTTCTGAGGTGGCTTATTGCCTGGGGCAGCTTATACTGGGTGAGACGAGATTATTGGACCCGGGATCAGTGCGACCGGATTTATATGAAGCATATTAAGGAGCAAATACCATTATTTGGTTCATAATTAGGTAATGATTCTAGTCAAGAGGAGAGACTCAATGATTTGTTGACTCGACAGTTAGTTATGAATTTCTACACATCTCTTCCGTCGTGGGGGTATTGCAAGAGTTGGAACAGGACTTATATGCGTCATGAGGTGTGTTGTGAGCAGCAGATTCGTGAAATTTCGGCTATTGTTATCAGAGGATGTTATTATGGTCACGTGAGTTATGCTGTGCATAGTGTGGATTCAACAAAGGTATGCAATCATGTATTAGTGCATCGTGTAGTGATTGATACGGTGTTCGGATGATGGGAACAGGCCTGGAAGAAAATTCCGGACGTTGCAATTTGGTTCTAAGGCTAATATGACTAAACAAAAAGGGGAATCTTCAGATTTGCTCGAGCAGATGTGCTCAACTAAGTTGTGGTAGCACGAGTAGGTGCACGAGGTGTTAAACAGCGATTTCAGACAACTCCTACGCAGTTCTTAGAATGTTCGAGGACGGACGTATGTTTAAGTGGGAGAAAATGTAACGACCCGATCAATCGTTTTGAGCTCTAGCGCGTCGTTCGGCAGTTTGAGGCCATGAGTAGCTTCACTACAGGTATTATGACTTGTACGCGTGGTCGGAATTGAATTTCGGGAAGTTCGGAGTTGATTTGGAAAGAAAATTCTCATTTCGGAAGCTTAAGTTTGAAGAATTGACTAAGGTTGGATTTTTGAGTAAACGACCTCGGATCGGGATTTGAAGGTTCTAGCAGGTTCGTATGATGATATCAGACTTGGACGTATGTTCGGATCGGGCTTTGGATGACCCGGGAGCATTTTAGCGCTTAATCGTGAAAGTTGGTTCTTTGAAGATTTTAGAAGTTCTTTAAATTTGATTTGGAACGGGTTTTGGTGATATCAAGGTCCAAACGGAATTCCGAGACCGGGAATAGTTCCGTAATGTCATTTAAGACTTGCACGCAAAATTTGGTGTCATTCCGAGTAGTTTAAGTGCATTTCGGCGCATTGGGAGTAAATTGAAGAACTTGAAGTTAATAAGTTTGATTCAATTGGTTTTGGGGTGTGATTCTTAGTTTTAGTGTTTTTTCGGCATTCCGAGAGTTAGAGCGAGTCCATTTTATGATTCCATACTTGTGGGTATTTACAAGAGGGGTCCCGGGGCCCCGAGTGTCGATCGGACGAGGCTCGGACCAAGTTGGGAGCTTGAAGCAACAACTGAAGCTCCCCAGATCCATCATAATCGCACCTGCGCTTGGCCAGCCGCAGGTGCGGGCTCTTAGGTGCGAGCCACGCACTGCAGAAGCGATAAAATCAAGGGCAGACCAGGAATCGCAGATCCGAAAGATTAGGCGCACCTGCGTGAACGCAGGTGCGAGAGCTGTTGTCGCAGGTGCGGCTAGGCTCGCAAAAGCGGACCCTTCTCTCCGCAGATGCGGAGACTGGCCAGGTGAGGAAAATGCGCACCTGCGATGGCTTTTCCGCAGGTGTGAGACCGCAGATGCGGCCAACCGCAGGTGCGAAAGTCGTTGGGCTGTGAGGGGTCATTTAATACGGACTTAGGCCATTTTTATCACATTTTCTTCCACTCTTGGGCGATTTGAGAGCTTTCAAGGAGGAGATTTCGACCTAGCTTTGTGAGGTAAGTAATTTCTACTTAATGTGAGTTTAATACAAAGATTATGGGTAGATTTCAACATGAGAATTTGGTAGAAATCATGTGTTTAGATGAAAAACCTAGGTTTTAGTAAAAATAAGATTTTACCACAAAAATTATTATGGAACTTAGTGAAAATCATATATTTATGTTCCTATGATTGTGGGTAACAACTTTCTTCGAAAATTTTCGGAATCCGAGCATTGGGCCCGGGGGTGCATTTTAGTAATCTTACATTTTGGGCTGGGTAATCACTTTAATAGTGGGGATATGAACTTTTGACCATAGGTTGACTAATTTATGTAATGTTTGACTAGTTTCGAGCCGTTTGACACCAAATTTGGAGGTTTGAGCACCCTTTTGAACCGGGAAGTAGGCTTTGAGACGAGGTAAGTCTCCTTTCTAACCTTGTAAGAGGGTAGGTGAAATAATTTAATATGTACTTCTATTTGTGGGGTCTACGTACACACGAGGTGACGAGAGTCCGTGCGTAGTTACTTTTACGCTTAAGTCAGGGTAGTCTAGGACCCAAAATCATGCTATACTTGCGATATTGGTAACCTTATTGTCATTTTAAATTGCTTAAATCATATCAAACTTGGTAAATGAATTTCTAAAAAGTTAAACTTTATTTTCTTGACCGGTAAAAGGGAATTTATATTTCTTTGGATAATTGCTCCTTGATGAATTCTTGATTGACTGTTTGATTGTGTTTTCCTTTTGTGGAACGGGCTGAACGCCTCGGCATAAATAGATGCCTCTATGGTTTGCGCTGTTCGATCCTCCGGCAGTGCACAGTTTAAATATTATGTTGGATCGGGCCGTACGACCTCGACATGATTTGTGCATGACTTAGTTGATTGTTTTGGAATTATTGATAATTGATATGGCCTCATTGGCCGGAGATATAAATTGTTATAAGATGAAAATAAATTTGGAAATCTCCTATTAACAAAAGAACTGTTTAGCCGCTTCATGTTATTGAGTTTATCGTCGTCTTATAAAATCCATGATTAATCATATTATCGGTATATTATTGTTGGCCATAGTAAGTGTCGGAGTCGATCTCTCGTCACTACTTCTTCGAGATTAGACTGGATACTTACTGGGTACGCGTTGTTTTCGTACTCATACTACACTTGTTGTACATTTTGTTGTACTTGCACATGTATGGCTAGTGGCCTAGTGGGCGCAGCGGCATGGTTGACACGGGGACTTATGTGGTTGTATTCCATATTACGACCCGCAGCCAGCAGAGTCTCCTTCAGAGTATTATATTTTTATTTCTGTCCAAGTTTGTATTCCGGACAGTTGCTGTATTTTATTTTTTTTCCTAGTAAATGCTCATGTATTTGTGACACCAGGGTCTGGGATGATTATGGATATTCAGTATTGAAATTTGAAAATATTATTATTTATTCTGTAATATTCATGTTTTACTAGTTAAATTGAAAGAAATTTGATTATTAAAATTATGCATAGAAAATAACTATTTAATTAACATGAGAATTTAAAATAACTATTTAATTAACTATCAAAAATATTAAAATGAGAATTTAATTAACTATTTAGTGTTGGCTTGCCTGACAGTTGTGTCCGGCGTCATTTCGACCTTTAACGAATTTTGAGTCGTGACATATTTCATCCTCCATGCTTTAGAATTCCGATGGGTTGTCTAGTTGTCTCCGTAAGAGGAGCTTGGCGAGATTTGTGTTTGGGGTATCTCAACTCTGGCTAAAAATTTTGATTAGCCGCCGTTAGCTGACAGAAAAAGTCTTTCCTTATGCACACAAACTTTTCCATACATTTAGGGGTCGTTTGGTAGGATGCATTAGATAAAAAATGCATGCATTAGTTTTATGTATTAATAATACTTTATTTGGTACACTTTTTGAACTTATGTATTAGTTATGCAAGCATTAGTTATACGGCTTATTTGGTATTATCCTATGCATAACTCATGCATAGAAAATCATAATATTAACAATGCAGTGAGCTTTAATGCATGCATTAGCTTGTTAAAGATAAAATTGCCCTTCAAAATTTATACTTAATTAAAATATGCTATTATATTAATTCAAGTTTGACGTAAAGTTTGAGACTGAAATTGCTCCCGCTATTTATATCTATACTCTGCCAATTTCTTCACTATAAATTTATAAATCTGTGTTCTATTACTACGTATTGGAATGTACTTGTAATCAACTCATTTTTTTTTAATTTTTATAATACAAACTTTCTTGCCTAATAATCCAAGAAAGTGACAAATGAAATTTATCCCTAGTAGATAAATAAATATTTAGCATATTTTTTTTTTTATAAATAAATAATCAGTTCTATCTACTAATATATAGGTAGACAAATCAAATAATTTTTTTTTGAATTTTTTTTTCATATAAAAATATTCCTCAACATATGTCTCTTTTAAAAAGATAAAGTGATGGACTCAACATATGTTTCTTTTAAAAAGATAAAGTAATGGACTGGCTATCAGAGTATTTTTGTAAACAAACAATTCATTTAGAAATTGGGCACATTAAAGAAAACGATGGATAAGATATATATCAGCATAACTATTGTAAGTATAACTGATACCAACATTACTAATACACCTTATTCAGTATTATTCTTATGCACCTTATCTAACAACCTTAGCTTAAAAGAATTTTATCTATCAACTAACGACATATAGCCGTTATAAAAAAATGAGATTAGTAATTTGCAAAAGGCTTGTTATTTGCTATAATAAATTAAATTGTACTTATAGAGTAAATTTTTTTACACTGTCTTGTCTGTCTATAAAAGTTTAAGTCATGAGGTATGTACTGTGTTTATCAAATCTGTTATTACCAATTTATCACATATATTGATATAGTACGCCTATTGTGATCTAGAAGAAGCTATTGATTGAACGTGACTCTCTTAGGATATTGGAGAAAAATTAGGTTGATTTTACTATTTCCTTTCCTTCTTTTTTCTACCAACCATCATTGGTGACTTCAACCAAGAAATTCTATCTTCTTTGATATAATTCCAAATAAACATTTCTAAAGCGTTAAAAATTCTGCCCCCCTTTTCCACCCTAAGGAGTAAAGACTCTGTTTAGAAGGAGATTTTCCTTTATATTTTCTCTTTAGTCCCATACTAGGCTTAATATTGAAGATAGACTGATCACGCCCAACTATACCTTATAGAAAGGATTAAGCGCTCGGTTCAAATATAATATCCGGTCTAAGAGTCCGGAGTCGAATCCCACAGAGAACTAAGGCTTAGCTATAACTGTTCACTACCACTAAGAAGATAAGCTCGAACACTTCCTAAGTTATAAATATAATGATTCTTATGTCTAACTAATTAACTAATAAATTAAAGTAGTAATTAACATCTAAAGATACTAAAGGTTGGAGACAAGATTAATAAGGTCTAGAGTAATAATTTCTCCAATTATCGGAATCCTTCCCGCTAAGTCTTCTATAATTTAGCTGCTCATGGGGTACTCAGACTTCTCCCAGACTTGGTTCTTTGTGCAGGCATTCCACACTTTGTTCTAAACATCACTTGCTTTTGCTTCCTTCCAATAGCCTTGCTTCCCATGCTCCTAGAGAAATAAAAAATAACACTACACTAATAATACAATAATAAAAAATAAAAATAATAGAAAATAGTAAAGTTGGGTTTCCTCCCAACAAGTGCTTGATTTAACGTCGCGGCACGACGCGAATCACTTTTATCTCCACCTCGAGTTTATGAATTGAACCTCAAGTTTTGCTTCAAGTTTATGATTATGCTCCTAGGCGGTTGTCACCCCAAAATCTAACCATGGTCGTGATGGCGCCTATCGTGTTACAAGGCAAGCCTATTCCCAAAATATTACTACTAATTTGATTATAAGAATTTAATAAAATTTTCAATAATTTAATTCCTGATAAACTAAACCAACTCTAAATATAAATAATATAAAATACGAAAACGAGTCCCAAACATCGGGGTGTCACTAAGTCATGAGCGTCTAAAACTATAAACTGAGATATATAAACTGTCTAACTGTCCAAAGCAGAAATGATAAAAGGAGTAACAATGTCCTGCGGACGCTGGCAGTTACCTTGCAGTCTCCAATTAAAGACGACCTGAACTCAACGATCACCGCACTGTAACTCACCTGGATCTGCACATAAAGTGCAGGGTGTAGTATGAGTACAACCACCTCAGTAGTAACAGAAATAACTAAGGAACTGAGCAGTAGTGACGAGCTGAGCAAAACAGTCCAATTATTTATTTTTCACAATTTTAAAAAATAACAAGAATAAACAGGTAATTCCATAACTCAGTAAATGCAACAAAGAAATTTAACAGATAAATGCAGCAACAACAAATGTAAATGCAACCTCACAACAATGTCACTCCATCACTCAGCACTCGCACTCAGCACTCAACACTCAACACTCAACACTCAACACTCAATACACTCAACACTCTACGCTCACTGGGGGTGTGTACAGACTCCGGAGGGGCTCCCAAAGCCCAAGCGCTAAGCACGGACAATTCACGTGCAACTATATCAATACCTGGATCCGCACGGTCAACTCACGTGTTACGCGGACAACTCACGCGCTATGGTATCAATACCTGGACCCGCACGGTCAACTCACGTGCTACGCGGACAACTCACGCGCTATGGTATTAATATCCTCACAACCAGGCCCTCGGCCTCACTCAGTCATGTACCTCACTAGCCTAACCATCATCAACAAATAAGGGAACACAGCCCACATCAAGTATCACAGCATATTAGCAAATAATAGAGACAGAGGTAAACATGTACAATAATTTCTATGACTGAGTATAATTAATGTGAGCATGAATAAAGCCTAAACATGATCGCTAACATGAAGGCAAACAAGTTCAACAACAAGTAAACACATAACCACAGATAATAGCCATTAGGCCTCACAGCCTCACAGGACGGACCAAGTCTCAATCCCTCGCGGTGCACACCCACACGCCCGTCACATAGCGTGGGTATCACCACCAAACAATCACATGATATCAATTTCTCCGGGTTTATACCCTCAAAGCCAGAGTTAAAACTGTTACTTACCTCAACAGCGTAAAATCCTACTCTGGGATGTCCTCGTCCCTCGACTCGGTCTCCAAAATCTTCGAATCTAACCATAATCAGAATACTACTATCAACATAGTCTAAAGAATCGGATTACACAATAAAAACTACATAAACATGCCAAAAATCCGAAATCGGCCAAAACCCGGTCCCCGGGCCCACGTCTCGGAATCAGTCAAAAATGGCAGAATAATAATACTCGTCCTCTCCCGAGTCTAACCATATAAAATTTGTCAAAATCGGACTCCGTTTGGTCCCTCAAATACTCACTTAAAACTCTCCAAAACTCAAACCCTAACTCCCTCAATTTCACTTTGAAATCATCAATCAAATCCCAAAAACGAAGATGGATTCATAAATTATAATTAAAGTCGAGTAGAGAACACTTACCCCAATTCATATGGTGAAAATAGCCTCCAAAATCGCCCAAATCCGAGCTCCCCAACTCAAAATAGGACCGAATGAACAAACTCTAGTTTTGTATATTTTTCTACTAGCTATTCTGCCTCGTTTCTCGAGCCAAACGATCCCGAAACTCGTATTTTATACCTCCAATGGATTCCTTGTGAAATTTTAGTCAAGTTAGGCTTTTGAATCACTCAATTTGACCTTATAATGAATGAGATATGTAGGTTTTAATATTTGCAAATAGTGCAGATTTTTAAATACGCTGCTAGTGGCAATTTCGTAATTAATCTGAAAAATCCGACAACCTAATTCTTAGTAAAATGACCATAAAATCCTCATACGATGTCCAAATTCGACGATTCTTTTTGCTACAGGTCCGTAATTACAATACGGATCTAATGCTTCAATCAAAAAAGAAATCGGAGCTCATTTATTCAATATGATATCATTTATGCTTGAAGAAACAGCGTCGAAACATAAGAAAAACGAGCGCAACACAACCCAAACCTATTCAAAACTCATCCGAGGCCCTCGGGACCTCAACCAACAATTTCAACAAGTCATATATCACTACCTGAACTTAGTCAAACCTCCGAAACACCCAAAACAATACCAAAATACCAAATCAACCTCGAATTCAAGCCTAAGAACTTCTAAACTTCCAACTTTTGCCAATTCAAGCCTAATTCTACCACGGACCTCCAAATTATATTCTGGACACACTCCTAAGTCTAAAATCACCCAACGAAGCTAATCGAATCATAAAAATCCAAATCCGAATTCTTTTACTCATAAGTCAACTTCCGGTTGACTTTTCTAACTTAGCTTTCTAATTAAGAGACTAAGTGTTCATTTCACTCCAAAACTACTCCGAACCCAAACCTACCAATTCGATACAACTCAACACAGCTGAACAACATATAAATAAGCATATATGGGGGAAATGTGGCTATAACTCTCAGAACGAACGATCGGGTCGTTACAGCGGTACATATTCTTGCAAGCCAAAAATTAAATAAATTCTCATGCACTTTTTGGCTCTCCACCGAGGAGTGTCACCTTGCCTAGACGGCCTTGAAAAATTTAAAATATAAGGCTCATCTACCTCTTCCCTGGACTCCTTTTTATGCTCATAAAGATTCCCATTTCACCGTCCGAAAATAATGTAGAGAAGTGTTTGGAATGAGGTCCAACGTGCTCAAATACATGAACTTCAAGATTTTCTACATTCTCAACACCAATCACTCTAGAGTTAACTAAATTTATATCCTCAAAATGTCCCTGATTGACTCTAGTATTACTTCTTCAATATCGGCATCCTCAAATTCTAGTTGGTTAGATTGTGGGTGTTCTACACTGACTTCCTCCATTAAAACCTCAATTTTTGTATCTAATTCATGCTCTTCTTGGCTATTATCCATAATATTGGCTTGTTCAGCATTAAATGCTTCAACTAATTGACTCACTTGTTCCTCCAAGTTGAGAAAGTAGCATCTTGCCTTTGTATGTTCAGTTATTTCTCATTATTTTGTTCCACAAGGCACCTTAGCATATCTTTGATCTCTTTCAGGTCATCATCCCTGGGTTCTTTGTTCCTATTAACCTTATAAGAAAAGGAAGAACCATCAAAGTAAGGGGTTGGGGGAAGATAAGAAATATAAGCACAACCATAAAAGTGACCATCTTGACCACCACACATATCACACACATTCCACACATAAGATTGAGTTGGTACACATAACTCACTCTCGGAAATATTTTGATACTTTTGCCATGAGTGGTTTCCTCCACAACAAGCATTAGGAAGATCAATAGTAGAATTTTTAACATCAAAAGTCTCACAATTCTAAGATGCCATTTTCTCAAATAAGCAAATAAAAAAAATCAAATACTACAAAAAAAAGTTCAAACATGAAACCTAGAAATATGTACACCTACAGCTATACCTTTAGTTCCCCGGCAATGACGCCAAAATTTGATCACGCCAAATTATGCCTTATAAAAAGGACTAAGTGATAATTGCAAATATAATATCCGGTCTAAGAGTCCGGAGTCGAATTCCGCAGATAACTAAGGCTTAGCTATAATTATTCACTATCACTAAGAAGACAAGCTCGAACACTTTCTAAGTTACAAATATAAATATTCTTATGTCTAACTAATTAACTAACAAATTAAAGTAGTAATAAAAAGCTAAAGATACTAAGGGTTGGAGACAAGATTAAGGAGGTCTAGAGTTATTACAACGACTCGGTCGATCGTCAGGAGAGTATTAGCCCCGATCCCCCATTTACTGCTTTCCCTGTATCTGTGTCAGCTTATGTGACTTGCCAGGAGGTTTTGTTTTGGTTTTGGAGTGTTTTGGGACACAGTCCCTAAACGAAAGCTTAAGCCTTAGGATTTTGACCGTAGTCAGAACTATGTGAAAAAAACTCCGGAATAGAGTTTCATCGGTTTTGTTAGCTCTGTTAGGTGATTCTGGACTTAGGGGCGTGTCCAGATTGTGTTTTGGAGGTCTGTAACTTATTCAGGCTTGAAATGGCGAAAGTCGAATTTTTGGAGATTTCGACCGGTAGTGGACTTTTGTTATTGGGGTCGGATTCCGATTTCGGAAGTTGGAATAGGTCCGTAATAATGAATATGACTTGTGTGCAAAATTTGAGGTCAATCTGACGTGGTTTGATAGGTTCCAGCATCGGTTGTAGATATTTGAAGTTTCAAGTTCATTAAGTTTGTATTGGAGGGTGATTCATGTTTTTAGCGTTATTTGATGTGATTTGAGGGCTCGACTAAGTTTGTATGATATTTTAGGACTGGTTGGTATGTTTGGTTGAGGTTCCGGGCGCCTCGAGTGAGTTTCAGATGCTTAACGGATTGAAAATTGGACTTGTGTTATTGCTGAATTCTTCAGGCATCCGGTGTTTTCGCACCTGCAGTGGAGTGACCGCAGCTGCGGGCATGCACGTGCGAGAGGAGAACCCAAGGTGCGGTGTGGAGGAGTTTGCCTTGTGGTCGCAGGTGCGACATGAAGGCCGCAGGAGCGGAGTTGCTTATGCGGAAGTTTGAACGCAGAAGTCGAGAGCATGGGAGGCTTGGGATCGCAGAAGCGGAAGGGTCCCCGCAGAAGCGAGATCGCAGGTGCGATCCCTGGTCCGCAGAAGCGGGAACCTTGGCCATAAGTGGAATCCGCACCTCCGATTATTTTTCCGCAGGTGGGTCGTCGCAGATACGACTAAGAGCCCGCAGGTGTGAAATTGCTGGGCAGAAAAGGGCCAAGTTCGAGGGTTTTATCCCATTTCCAATTCTGGAACTTTGTGAGCTCGGATTGGGCGATTGTTGGAGGGATTTTCAGAGAAAGCTTTTGGCTAACGATTCTTAACTCCTTTTTGGTTATATTCCACTAATCTATGGTTGATTTCATTATTAAATTAAGGAATTTGGGTGAGAAATTTGGGGGAAAAGGTTGGAAGTTCTTCAACTATGATTTTGGGTTTTGATTGAGATATTGACATCGGATTTGGATAATTTTGGTACGAGTGAACTCGTAAGTGAATGGGTGTTCGTATTTTGTGACTTTTATCCAATTCTGAGACGTGGGCCCGGGGACTCTTTTTAGGGCGATTTTCTAATTTCTTGCTTTAGCTTTGATTTCATTAACGAGATTAGTTTCTTATAGTTATATTTATGATATGTAATTGATTTTCGCTAGATTTGGGCGATTCAGAGTCGGATATTCGTGGAAAAGGCATCGCTACCGATTGATTGAGTTTGGTTCGAGGTAAGTGGATTGCCTAACCTTGTGTAAGGGAAATCCCCTTAGTAATTGGTGTTGCTATGTTATGTGAGCGCCGTGTAAGCGCCGTGTATGCGAGGTGGCGAGTGTGTACATAGGCTAATTGTAGAAAACCCTGATTTTTACCGAGTAATAACCTGTTTTCATTTTATCTGAATGTACTAGCATGTGTAGTTATCTTGTTAGCCTAGAATAACATGTCTACATGCCTCAATTGCTTATCTGAACTCCTTACTGGTACACCTCCTATTTACCACCCCGAGGGTATATAGGAGTTTTTCCAATTAAAGTGACATTATTCGAAATGGGATTATTTTATTTATTTTTCAGAGTCGCCACTTGGAATAGTTTATTTGGTGTCCCAAGTCACATGTTATTTTAAAATCCCAAATCGAGGAAATTTGGCTTTATTTAAAAGTCTACAAACCAGAAATTCTAATTAAGGAATTCTGTTAACCCGAGAGAAGGTGTTAGGCATTCTCGGGTTCCGCAGTTCTAGAACGGTCGCTTAAACTATTAATATTGGCCTATTATCTGATTAATTACATGTTTTAAAACCTATTATGCATTTTCAAACTTTATAACTGCTTTTAATTTTTAGGAAAAATTCAATGCTATTTAAAACACGTCTTAAACCACGCTACATGAAATGCACCCGTGGTTCGTGACACATTTTATTTAACATTGCTGAAAATTGAAGTCGAGTCACATGAAATGTACACCCGAATTTTAGCAATTACAAATCACAACTACGTCACGGGAACCGTACCCGTAGCCATGATAATTTAAAGTAACGCGCCTAAGGCAACTACGAAGGTTCATTTTTAATAGCTAAATTACAACGTTTGTGAGGGCCAGGGATGATTTAATTTATAGTTGGCACGCCTCAAACCTTTTCTACAAGTGTTAACTCTTGATCTAATTTTATGAGGGCCATGAATTGTAGGTTTTGTTTGGTATGGCACACCTCAACTTATTACCCTTTTTTAGAGGAAAATTACACTTAATTAGAAGAGCTAAATTTAAATTAGTTCTATTGGAAAGGGATTTAGGCCTAAGCGTTCATTACTGGGTTTAATCCCAAACCATGATCCTACTCTAAATTCTCATTTTAGTAAAAAAGAAAAGAAGGGGAAGAAGAACAAACTTAAACATATGCTAGGTGAGTTAAGAATCCATGCACTAATAAGGAGTGAATCTGACCATTTAAAGGGCCAGATTCATTTCCTTTAGTGCTGCTATCAAAAGGAATTTTGAACATAGTTTATAGTATGTAGACATACTGATTCAGCCATCAAACATTGACATACACAGCACAAATATTTCAGATTTTTCATGATCAAATGCAGCAACTATTTAAAGTAATATTAACATAAGGTTTATAGACATTAATCAACCCCAAAGTCAGCAAGTCAAGGATTCTAAAACTAACAGTAAAGTTCAGCCGAATAAAGAAAAACAGGTTTCAAACACAGATTTTAATACTCAAAGTTAATCCTATTTAGGATAGACATTGTTACATACCTTGAAATTGAAAACACCAAACAGAGAAATGACCAAATAAAGGTCAAGGAGAAAAGAACCAAGGAGCTTCAGCAACCAAATACAACAATGAAACAGCAACCAAAAATCCCAGAAGAAGAATTTTCAACTTCAAACCATTTTCTACTGATGAAAAACCAGAAATCTTCAAAGACGTTCTTAATTTTTTTACCAAAAATCAGAAGAAAGTAAGACAGTTGAACTTTTGGAGTGTATTTCTTAGGGTTTTCAAATCTGTTGTGTTTTCAGAAATCTTTTGTGCAGTAAATGATGCTCAGTGTCTGTATGAATGAATGAGGGAATGTTTCCTTTTATAGAATGCACAAAAAGGCATCGAAAGAGCATATTTTTAACCTAAAATTCTGAATTTTTCAGGATAGTACAACATCTTTTACACCTGTCTGTCCTTTTAACTTATCCATTATCAGCATTTTCGCTAAGATAGGGACAACTGTCCAAAATACTAGAACCTTCTGATATTAGCCTATGTAAAAATCCATTTTTACCCTTCTAATTACTGCCTATTTCAGCTTTGTCCTATGTTCTTTTAGTTCAATTAATTAAAAACCTTCGACTAAGTGATTAAGTTGCCTAATGATATTGCAATTCATTAACCTAAAGTTTAAATGGCTGTTCAGAGGCTCAATCCTAATCTTAACATCAATTAAACCTAAGTAATCCAAACATGTAGGCAATCAAATTTTGGCTCAAAAAGCTACTGAAATCTAGCATGCTTAGGCCAAGGAAACCCAGAATCAAAACTAAGCAAAATTCAAAAAATAAAAAAAAATGAAAATGAATTCGGCTAAAGCTAAAGTAAGCAGGAATTGGCTAAAATAGGCTATTGATTAAACTTTTAACACAGAACTTTTAAGAGCAACCAAAATAAACAAAACAAAAGCAAGAATTAAAATAAAAGGAGAAACAGGAATAGGCGAATTATAAGAAAACTAATCCTAACCATTTCAATCTAACAATCTGGACCCATGCAACATTGAAATCCTAGAACATACGATTAAATAAGCTAATAGACATAACAGAAGACCTAAATTATGCGGCTAAATCAAGCATTAATAGAAGAGGGGGGAAATAACCAAATACCAAGAGGAAATCAAAGAACAAAAAATGTTATAAGAAGTTACCTAATGCTTAATTCTTTCAAAGATGAACACTGAACCAGCTTCAAATTCTGACCCCAAATTTCGGGTACAAATGAACTTTACACAACCATCAATCCACTGCTCTTATCAAGATCAATGGACTCATGGAAGTCTTGGGTTCAAAAGCCCCAAAAACTGCCAGAATTTTGGAAGTGAAAGAAAAATTAGGGTTCCGGACGTGGATTTAAAATTCGACGAGGCTGGGGCTGATTCGAAGGGGGCTTGTCACGACCCTGGTTCGCCCTCCGTGAACCATCGTGATGGCACCTAGTCCCTATGACTAGGTAAGCCTAAAATGCGGAAAAATAAACCAATTTGCGGAAGAAAACAAGTAAAAACCAAAATAGCAAATACAACAGTGTTTAAAAGTGTCGCTCGGCATACACCATATCAACCTTCGAATACTAACACTTTTTCCAAAACACGGAATCTCATGAAATCCCAAGCTAAGAATACTACATAGTGCTCTAACTCCAGAATGTCTAAAACAAAGTAAATACAGAAGGGCTGTAACTACAAGAGAGAATGGAGAGAGACTCTTCGTTCGGCGGACGCGACAGATATACCTCGAAGTCTCCGAAAGATCGCCTCGCCTCAAGGATGGTAAATCTGAGTAGAGGTACCTGGATCTGCACATGAAAAACATGCGCAGGAAGGGCATGAGTACACCACAACGGTACTCAGTAAGTGCCAAGCCTAACCTCGGTCGGGTTGTGACGAGGAAGGTCAGAGCCCTACTGAGATTTAATAAAATATAAAGTTCGACAGTGTAGAACAGAGCAGTATAAATGAGTACAACAGTGAGAATAACACGGGATATAAAGGATAACGACAACTGAAACAGAAAACAAGTAATCACGCTAGACAAATACAGTTCAACGCAAAGGTAACAACCGGGGGATCTCCCAGGATATTGTCCTGTAGTCCCCAAATATAACATCTAGTGGATCTCCCGTGTTCAGTCCCGTAGTCCAACTCATAAATGCGCGGGGATCTACCGGAATACCACATCCGTAGTCCCAAATATAAATACTCAGTACTGGGAAATCTACCGGGTGCAATCCCGTATTTCCAATGTAAAAGTACAGGGGGATCTCCCGGAATACAAATCCGTAGTCCCAAAGTAAACATACAGGGGGATCTCCCGGGATAAGTCCCGTAGTCCCAAAGTAAATACACAGCAGCAACAAGAAGAATACTCAATTTAATCAAATTTCACACCAAGGTAAAGCAGGTATTTCTAACCTAGCATGCTGCATATAATTCAAATAGGGCAGTAGAACAAATAAGCAGTTAAATCAAATAGGCATGGCACCTACTCCCTACGACTAGGTAAGCCTAAAATGCGGAAAAATAAACCAATTTGCGGAAGAAAACGAGTAAAAACCAAAATAGTAAATAAAACAGTGTTTAAAAGTGCCGCTCGGCATACACCATATCAACCTTCGAATACTAACACTTTTCCCAAAACCCGGAATCTCATGAAATCACAAGCTAAGAATACTACATAGTGCTCTAACACCAGAATGTCTAAAACAAAGTAAATACAAAAGAGCTGTAACTACAAGAGAGAATGGAGAGAGACTCTTCGGTCTACGGACGCGGCAGAAATACCTCTAAGTCTCTGAAAGATCGCCTCGCCTCAAGGATGGTAAGTCTAAGTAGAGGTACTTGGATCTGCACATGAAAAACATGCTCAAGAAGAGCATGAGTACACCACAGCAGTACTCAGTAAGTGCCAAGCCTAACCTCGGTCGGGTTGTGACGAGGAAGGTCGGGGCCCTACTGAGTTTTGATAAAATATAAATTTCGACAGTGTAGAACAGAGCAGTATAAATGAGTACAACAGTGAGAATAACACAGGATATAAAGGATAACGACAACTGAAATAGAAAACAAGTAATCACGGTAAACAAATACAGTTCAACGCAAAGGTAACAACCGGGGGATCTCACAGGATACTGTCCTGTAGTCCCCAAATATAACATCTAGTGGATCTCCCGGGTGCAGTCCCGTAGCAACTCATAAATGCGCGGGGATCTACCAGAATACCACATCCGTAGTCCCAAATATAAATACTCAGTACTGGGGAATCTACCGGGTGCAATCCCGTAGTTCCAATGTAAAAGTGCAGGGGGATCTCCCGGAATACAAATCCGTAGTCCCAAAGTAAACATATAGGGGGATCTCCCGGGATACCGTCCCGTAGTCCCAAAGTAAATACACAGCAGAAACAAGAAGACTACTCAATTCAATCAAATTTCACACAAAGGTAAAGCAGGTATTTCTAACCAAGCATGCTGCATATAATTCAAATAGGGTAGTAGAACAAATAAGCAGTTAAATCGAATAGGCATGGCACCTAGTCCCTACGACTAGGTAAGCCTAAAATGCGGAAAAATAAACCAATTTGCGGAAGAAAACGAGTAAAAACCAAAATAGTAAATAAAATAGTGTTTTAAAGTGCCGCTCGGCATACACCATATCAACCTTCGAATACTAACACTTTTCCCAAAACCCGGAATTTCATGAAATCACAAGCTAAGAATACTACATAGTGCTATAACACTAGAATGTCTAAAACAAAGTAAATACAGAAGGGATGTAACTACAAGAGAGAATGGAGAGAGACTCTTCGGTCTACGGACGCGGCAGATATACCTCGAAGTCTCCGAAAGATCGCCTCGCCTCAAGGATGGTAAGTCTAAGTAGAGGTACCTGGATCTGCACATCAAAAACATGCGCAGGAATGGCATGAGTACACCACAACGGTACTCACTAAGTGCCAAGCATAACCTCGGTCGGGTAGTGACGAGGAAGGTCAGGGCCCTACTGAGATTTAATAAAATATAAAGTTCGACAGTGTAGAAAAGAGCAGTATAAATGAGTACAATAGTGAGAATAACACAGGATATAAAGGATAACGACAACTGAAACAGAAAACAGGTTATCACGGTAAACAAATACAGTTCAACGCAGAGGTAGCAACCGGGGGATCTCCCAGGATACCGTCCTGTAGTCCCCAAATATAATGTATAGTGGATCTCCCGGATGCAGTCCCGTAGTCCAACTCATAAATGCGTGGGGGGATCTATCGGAATACTACATCCGTAGTCCCAAATATAAATACACAGTACTGGGGAATCTACCGGGTTCAATCTCGTAGTTCCAATGTGAAAGTGCACGGGGATCTCCCGGAATATAAATCCATAGTCCCAAAGTAAACATACAGGGGGATCTCCCGGGATTTCGTCCCGTAGTCCCAAAGTAAATACACAACAGCAACAAGAAGAATACTCAATTCAATCAAATTTCACACCAAGGTAAAGCAGGTATTTCTAACCTATCATGCTGCACATAATTCAAATAGGGCAGTAGAACAAATAAGCAGTTAAATCAAATAGGCATGCTTTTTGTTTACCGTGAAAATGGTAATAACAATTAAATTTGTAAAATGGGACTCTAGAAATACATGATCTATTATTATGCTGGTTGTTAGAGCAGTTGATGCTAAAAGTATGATGTTTTAACGATGAGATACGAACTAAAACAGGGCAGTAGTCAAACCGAGGGGCTTGCTTCCCGGGCTTCGGACAGGTCGATAAAGGACCTCGGGGTCGATATCCGGCTCAGGCCCGAGCTATCGGGGATAACAATTAGAATATAATTAAAGAAGGCTCTTTATGGCCAATAACAAGCAATAAATGAAGAACAAATATGGAAGCAATGAATGCCAAAAGTGGCTCGAGCCAATAAGAGCGAGCAAGTTAGAGAGAAGAAAGAAAGAGAGATATTATTGATCTTGTGTATAGCATTTGGAGCAACAGCCGCCTCTTACAAGGTAGTGAGGATTCCCTTTATATAGGAGGTGAATTCGATTTTGGTACAACGTGAATTAATTATAAAATCATGGATATGGGACGGCTAGATGTGACGCCTCGACATAGGCTGTAGGTAGGCCGGCTCTGTCAGACTTAGCCGTATGTCTTGGGAACTCCCCTTTTTGTTCCAGCCTCGATCTTCGTCTTCTTTGGGTCGAGCCTCGACGAGCCCCGAGGGAGGGGACTCAGTCACAACTCCACGTCCTCGGGGCCTCGAGATATTCTTACAAAGTGGCTTGATAGCGAGAAATTAAGCCCTCTGATTTCGCCGCATACAGATAGTCTCCGCGTTTCCCTGAACGAAGTTATGGGAAATGATTCTGACACCTGACTCCACGAGCTTCTCGTTGTGATGCCATACCAAGGATGCAACCTGTGGCACGAGCTTTTGTGACACCCGGGATGCCCCATGGACTTGTGTATTTGGCATCATTCAATGCACTGTCGATTCCCATTTTTCAAGGTGAAAATACCGCCGTCGATTCGGTTCTTCAAGAGTGCAGTAATTGCATCCGCCGGTCAATCTTCCAAAGCCTCGATGACCGTGTCATTGCCCCTTATAAATGGGGGTGCTCTGGCGTTGTTTTTCTATCCAAGTACCTTCATCTGCTCATTCGCTCATTTTTTCTTATCATCTTCCTCTATCATCGAACATCATGTTTGGGGTTTGTGGCCTCAAGGTCGTTTGGCATCGTTTCGATAGGTCGTGTTATTGCCCTTTGCCGGAGCTCGACTATGCTGTTCCGTCGCTGCTGCAGTTGTTATTGCGTCTGCTGCCGCTGTCCCCATCGGCCCGAGACGACGATAGACGGGGAATCGATTCTCCCTTTTGTAGATAGTCATTCGGACTATGCACCGCTGCTCACTCTCCTACCTAGGCCTGGTGTGGCACTTCATCCCTCGGGTTTATTCCGTTCCCTAGGGATAAAGTGGCACCCCTGGTCGTTGAGGCTCGGGCCCGGCGAATCTTCAACCTTTGGCTTCGGCGGGTTATGTCTCTTTTTTCTGCCTCCTCTACATCCCCTCCTTTTCCTCTTCTTCATCTTTTCCCTTGGCGAGGCCCCTCCACGGGATCGAGCTGGGAACTTAGAGGAGATGGCGGTCGAAGGAATTGCCTTCGAGGATGCGAGCTCGAGGGAGCGGCGCCCGAGGATGTTGATACCGGTGATGGACCTTCGAGGATGCGAGCTCGTGGGGGCAGCGCCCGAGGATGCTGATACCGGAGATGGACCTTCAAGGATGGACCGAGTTCTTGGGTTTTCATCACATGTACATCCTTCCACTTCTCTACTTTTGTGTGGAGATCCTCTGTAGGCCTTTGTAATCATATGTAAGGACCCCTTGGGGGCCGTTGTAGATGAATATTTATGATTTGTCAAGATACTTTTTTGATTTCTGTCTTCGGTACTTGTCCTGTTATTGTATATTCTTGCATACTTTGAGGACTTCAAATGTTTCACTTTGTTGATGATTGCTGATATCTAACTCGGGTGCGAACGTTCTTCCCGATCTTCGGCCAATTGAAATGGATTTTCTCTAAGCCCATTGCCATACCTCGGACCAAGCCTGACTTGGTCCGATGGATTCGGGCCGTCGGGCCCTCCGAGTTGCATGGAGATAGGGCACCGGAATAAAAATAAATTTCGGGCACTCGGAGATTTTATTTTGAGCTTGGCGTTCGTATTTAGGTGATTTTCTGCGGTCGAGCCCTCGTGGGCGAAGCTTGAAGTGCTTATTTTTCTTTCCAAAGTGGGAAACCACGAGATCGGGTACCGCCTCGAGCTTTATGATGGCGCTCAAGGCTCTCCGAAACCTGACTTCTTTTTGGTAGAGGTCCTCGAGGTCGGGCACCACCCCGGGATCTGAATCGAGGTCGTTGGCCTCCCGAGGCTTATCTTGAAATAGGTGAATCGTTGTTGTTCCCCGCATATATGTGGGGCGGCCCTTGCTTCTTTTGGAAGATCCAATTATTATAAATAGATATCGTTCTGCCTTGGCATTGGGTCCTTCGTTACCTTAAGCGCAAAATGCTGGTGTAGATCTTTACATCAGTCTGCCAATTCTATCATAGCCATGACTGCCACTTCAGGGCCGGCCCGGCAGGGAAGGGAGAGTTCCACTCCCGGTGCTCAGGATCTGCGGGAGTTTACTCTGAAGACTATGTCTTCGATAAGAGAGAAACATCTGGAGATGGCGAGGAGATACTGTGGATGGGGCGAGGGGGTAGCTTTGCAGGCACTTTCCCCGAATGAGAGTATTACGGACCCTGCTGATGGATTCCTGAACGTGTACTTATACCCTTTCGCACTAGGCCCCCTGGATAGGGTCGTGCTTGACTTCTGCCTGAAGTATCAGATTAGTTTGGCGCAGATACATCCGTCATTTTGGCAAATAGTGCTGATGATGAGGTTCTTTGCGGAGAAGGCTGGGCTCGAATTCACGCTTATTAACTTCGTCAGGCTGTACCGGCCCTTTCATCATCGAGGCTTGCTAACCTTGCGGTGTCGTTCGTCCACGCCCTTCATTGTTGATGACAAGGAAGATGGGGATCAAGAGTGGGTTAGTCGATTCGTCCGGGTCCGGACGACTGACGTTATCCCCGTGGAGCTCATGCCTTTTCCCGAGGGATGGAATTATGCGCGTGAATGGAATGTCTCGAGCTTTCTTAGATTAGCTTACAACGAAAGCCAGTTTAGTAATTGTGTTTCCTTCTTTCGTGCAGCAACTTCGTGGTCGCCAGGCGAATTTCCCGACTTGCCTGGCTGGGTCCGGAGGTTGATGATCATTCGACTTGCGAGGATCGTAGGTGGCGAGCTGTGTCCCGAGGCAGATGGGGAGTGAAATACCTAGGTATGCGCGTACGCTGCTTTTACCTTGGTCTTCGTATATTTGAGATGACATTTTCCCTTTTCTTTTCTTCTGGCTTTGCCGTCGTAGGCATCGGGCGGTCCCTTGGGGCGAGGCTGTATCCCTCCGGAGAGGGGGAGGAGCCGTCGGCTTCCGAGCCAAGGGATGATGGTGATAAAAGGGACTTACACTTGCAATGTGATGGAGCTTTTAGTGGGGCTAAACGGGCCCGTGTCTTCGAGGAGAGAGCATCGCCCGAGCCTGCTGTTCCCGATGTCTTTGGTTCCTGAGCGGTGGTTCCTCCATGTGATTATGCCTCGACCGAGGTTGGCTCTTCCAGGGTCGGAGGGGCTGGACCGACAGGAGTGTGCTCGTTTTTCGAGGAGGTCTGCCGGTTTCACTTTGCGGTGAGTTTTGGCGTAGTCCTTCTGCATTTCGTGTCTTCCTATTCTTATAGAGTTTTTCTTCTACGGGCCTTTGATAGGCTCAGGTCTAAGCTACTCCGTCATGGGGCTAGGCTTCGGGAAGCTCTGGATGAGGGTGAATCCCTTAGGCTCCTCAGCGAGGAGAAGGAGGTTGAGTTAATGCACTGGCGATACGAGGCGTACCGGAGCTCGAATTACGAGAGCTATTTGATGGAGCAGGTAACCTTTCGTAGTATGCCTTTTGCCTTTTTTGATACTTAAGTTTAATCCTTTTGCCTCTTAGTTGCAGAAAAAGACGGAGGCTTTGGAGTACCTTAGGGGCGAAGCCGACCGAGTCAGGAATGCTTGCGGTGAACTGAGGGCTCAGGTGCAGGCTCAAGCTTCGGAGGAGAAGGGTGCTTTGGCCAAAGTTCCTGCCTTTGAGGTCCAACTCCGCTTGGCTCGTGAAAATGCTTTAGTTCAAGCGGATATGGTCGCGAGGCTCGAGTCCGAACTCTCGAAGGTCAGGGCTGAAATTGTCGATGCTCGGGCTGAAGCAGCATTGAGTCGGACTAAGGCTGATCAGGAGATGGAGATTCACTTGAAGTATGCAACTGTCACCCAGGACGAGTTGAAGAGGGCCCTTGACCATGAAAAGAGCGTCGAGGAATATGTTCGTTGCAGATCCCGAAGAGAGGTACTTGAAGAGGTCGGCGCCAGGGGTTTTGTTCTCCCGGAAGAGCTGGCTCGAGCGAGGGCGGACGAGCGTGATGCTCGGTCACTTCTTGCCGACGTTGCAGAGAGCGAAGACGAGGCTGATAGGTCGTAGCCCTCTAAAGTGGAGCGTAGACTTTACCATTTTGTATGCGCCAATCATAGGGCATGTTTGTAGATGGAGAACGCACTTTTAGCGTATGTGAATAAAAGAGATCCTGAAGCTTTTATCTCTTATCAATCCTTTTCTGCTTTGCTTTTGTCCGGACTAGTTTTGGAGTTTGGTGAGGATCCTTAGATTCTCAATACGATTCCGGAGCTTATCAGGTAGGCCAGGAGGCTCTTCCATGTTTTAGATAATGCGTCTTTCAGCGCAAGCTGGCGTTAGAGCTCTCATGTTTTTCTCAGTTGATTTGGGCTTAGTCTCCGAGTCAGGTTTTGACTCGGGCCTACTTCAAGCTTTAGTGCCTGTATGGACAGATGACAATGGCTCTTACGCCTTGTCCTTGGGTATTTATATTTTAACTATTTTGGGTTCAGTCTCCGAGTCGGATTGCGACTCGAGCTTAATTGACCCTCAAGTTTTTTGTGCCTACACAGGCGGATGATGATGGCGCTTACGCCTTGGGTCGAAGTGACCTTTCAAGTATGTGGCCCTGAGGCTTGTGAAGCTAGCGACGATGGCTTTTACGCTGTGCCCATAGGCATGTATAGTTAAATACTTTGGATCCGGTCTCCAAATCGGGTTACGACTCGAGCTCATTTTAATCCTCAAGTTTTCAAATTTTTTGCTGGCGACAGTGGCTCTTACGCTTTTGGTCGTTGCGAACTTTTAGTTTGTGGCCCTGAGGCTCGTTTGGTTGGCGACTATGGCTCTTACGCTTTTGCCCTTAGGCATGTGTAGGCTTTATTTTTCTCTCGTTAAGGTCTTGTTGAAATGGTTTTGCCTGACCCGTCGTCGATTCCGGAAGAACCTCGATTTCGAGTCGTTAGCGGCGATTTTTGAGCACCTCGAAAGGTTCTTAGCTCGTAGGTTGAGTAGCTCGAAGCCTTGCGATTTGGAGCTGACATGGTCGAAGATCGTTTTTCCTGTTGAGGGTAGTGTGTTTTAATCGGTTCTTTTCGAAGTAGATTCGAAGTAATGGCCTGCGATTTTGTTAGTGACGGTCGGGCGTCCCCGAGTCGCATTAATTTGGCTGGTGCAGCCGTTCTGACCGTAGTCATATGTGTTTGGCGGGAGCCATTTTTGATCCCGAGTGATAGTTTAGGCGTCTGTATCGAGGGTATGCCCTTTTAAGAGTCTTACAAATGTGACACATAGCCTAAACTTCGGGACTGAGTTTTATGCCTGTAGTAAGGTCTTACAAAATTTTCATGCCTATTGAGGTCTTATAGTTTTTTATGCCTGTTGAGGTCTTACAGTTTTTGTTTCTATGTAAAAATAGATCTGGCTAGAACGAGTCTGCCCGCTTGGGGACTTACGGCCTCGGGCTTTCCAGTGTATGGCAATTGATGGCAGTCTCCGAGTCATCGAGTTTGCTTAGGCCCGAAGACCGTTACTCGTGAGTTCGGAATTGCCTCGTTGGGGTGCCAAATTATTGACGCTAAGTCTCCAAGTATTTCGGGATGCGTTCGGCGAAGGGACCCCTGCCGTGGACATGATGAACTTTCTTGTAGAGTACGAGACGCTTTTGGTGAAAGACATTCTTTGATTTCTTGACGTGAATACATACCATTGGGTTACTGTAAGCCCGGCTTATGTGGACACGGTTCGCTTGACCGTTTGGCCCGGTACATCATTTCCTATTGGAATTCAGTCTGTCCCTCCCCGGCCCTCCCGCGGACGGCATCTTCAAAGGGGGTTGTTCTCCATCATTCGAGGTTGATTGAAAAATAAGTCTTGCGAGCTCGTCAGATCCTTCTTAGGAGGCACGTTGCTCTGCTGCGAACCTTGCTGGCGAGGCCCTCTCTGGGGCGGAAGTCTGGCCGAGGGGAAAGGGTGTGACGGGAGTCGTTAAGGCCTTGGGATCTCCGGGTAGGGTTAACACTTTCGAATGCCCTGGTCGGGCGTCTGCATACAAGTTAACATAAAATAACGAAGAAGGAAGGCAGTTTTACCTTACCGTAGGATGCATAAGCAATGTTCCGAGATTCGATATGTCCCTGCTGTTTTGGAGCGGGGACTCTAGTACAGCCCTCCGTTTGTGTTTAATCGGGCTTAGCCGAAGGCATGATTCGCTTACCCTTCTGACTCTTTTGAGAGTGGAGATATTGGTGCCGGCGATACGTTGTGTGATGCGAGCTTTCCCCTTGCCATATGTTGCTTTCTGCCGACGGTTCTAATTCTGTCTCTTGCGCGGGTTTTCACCTTTTTGGCGAAGGGGGGGACGTCTGAATAAGGCGTTCGTGCCTTGCGCATCCTTTGATGACTCAGAACTTGACGTTTCAGCCCGGTCCAGCCATGCTGAGTCGAGAGAATGGTCTTTCTCCTTGTTGTTGTAGTTGCCGTTTGGAATCCGACAAAGATTCGAGAGGCGGCCGTGATTTGACTCGGCGGTCCAAGCTGTCCTATCATCCTCGGCTCACCAGCATTGATCAAGCCACCTGAATTCATGAGCACATGTTTTATTTGAAATGGAACGAATGAGGGAGAAGGTTACCAATGCGTCGGTGTGAGGCCGAGACAAGGTCTCGATGTCCTTTTTGCTGAATATGAGGACGTCCTCGGGAATATATCCCCGGATCCTTTTTTCTCTTGGTGACGAGCATTTTTATTCCCCTTTTTATGAGTTCTCGGGGAGTGTCGTCGCTCCTTCACTATCGTGGCAACACGTCGCGGCTCATTAGCTTCGTTTTTCTTGGCCGCCTTCCTTGCTCGAAACTGAACTCGAGCCTGATCGCTGACAGTGCTCGGCGATGACATTTATTGAGTAGCTTGGCTATTTTCCTCAGGAACTTGTGGCCATTTTTGGCCTCGTGGACGTGCGTGTTATGTCGTTCACACACCGAGCTGCGGTTCCTCTGAGGGGAATTCAGCTGTATAGGTCCGGGCCATCTGATATCTCAGGCTTCGCTGACGGTGAACGCGATGTCTGATATGGTGATATCGAAATTGTATCTTGATGGGTGAGGCACCCTCGTTGGCCTTGTCGCGCCCCCTTTTTCTCGCGAAATTGGGTTTATGACATTTGGGAGGACAACTCATTCCTTTTGGGAATTGGGTTTGATTTTAAGAGTCGCCACTTAATGATCAGGGTGCATTAGGACACCAAGGAGATTTGATTTGAGTAACCAGAGATTGGGTAAGGGCTTGAAATTATTCTAAGGGCAAGGTGTTAGGCACCCCTCAGAATTCACTAGTGTTGTTCCCGGTCAGACTATTATTTGTGAATTTGGGTACAATTATCATATAGACAAATATCGCTCAAATAAGAGGGGATTTCATCACATATAGGTCTGGAAGTAAACAAGGTTCGAAAGAATAAAAAAAACTGATTTTAAGAAGAAAAAACTAAAGAGTTAAAATGCTGAAAAGAAAGAAATAAAGAATAAAGGGAGAGGGGTCCTAGGTTTATTAATAATATGGATCAACCCACACAATGCCCGGTAATCACTCCTCAATGGGGGCTACACGTGACATTATCGCGTGGTCATCATATCCATATCTACCCTTCCCACCCCGTTAAGGTATTAAAGCGCGGAATGGTCTCGTTTACCTATTGCATGCTACTACTCGTCCCAATCCTATCAGTACCGGAGGCATTAGGACTACTAATCCTAAAGGAAGGGGATGTTAGGCTTATTTGTGGTTTCAAAGGGCAAAATTCTAAGGCGACATGCAAAACACGTATAACAAGTTAGGGGAAGCACATAACAAGCAAAGGCTCAGATATACCCCCTTTTAACAAAGAAGCACATAATTAGCATAACTTACACATACTGTTTAGGGTCTGATTGAATACTAAACGTGAAATAACTTAAAGGTTGAGGCAGACTAATTTATTACACAATTCAGATAAGAAGCCTGAATCAGGCCTGCCAGCTGCATGTAGTTAATAGAACAGATTCAGTTTATAACTTTACCTTAAGGCTTGCCTAAGTGTTGGATAAAGATCCTATAGGCATGGTATCTATTTAATTCAGAAAGCAATGAAATAACAAGGTCTAAAATAAACTGGATACGTACTGATTAAAAGGGGAGCAGGTCATTAAAAAGAAAGGCAAGTTTTAATGGAAGTTATAAGCTCTACAACTGATAGTACACGTTATTACTGATTTTAGCTCTATGCATGAATGAAGCGATTCAGATTCGATTGGGAGTTCCTATAGGCATGATTTCTAGGCATTGTTGATTTTAAGCCTTTGCAGACATGGTATAAAATGCAGAAGACTCGTTTTTAAGCCTATGAACATGATATCTAGGTGCAGAATTTGTTTAAGACCTATGAACATGATATCTAGGTGCAGAAATTTGTTTAAGACCTATAAACATGATATCTAGGTGCAGAAATTTGTTTAAGACCTATGAACATGATATCTAGGTGCGATTGAACGTACAGATTTAGATAATCCTATAAGCATGATTTCTATATGAATGTTGTAGTCCTATGATCATGATTTCTATGTGAATGATGGATATACAGAATTCAGAAGGACCTATAGGCATGATTTCTATGTGCATATGCAGAATTCAAAATTCCTATAGGCATGGTATCTACCCTTTTTGCATACATAGTTACTCGTCCCTTTTCACTAACTATCCCCAAGAGTTTATTACAAATTATTACAGCCCGGAATAAGGTAAAATACATCAAAAAAAAGTACAACCAAGGAGAGCCTGATTCAGACTTCATGTCTGAAATATGAGGTAAACCAACTCCAAGAGATCATGATCCAAAGCCTTTCTCCCATTTGAGTGTGACAAAGTTCCCTCAGAGCCTCAAAAGGGACTCCGAGAAATGCTCACACCCAAATGTATTATCAGATTGGGGATGAGTATGGTGTGGAAGGGCTAGCCCTCAAGTGTCCAAGTTCAGAGGGAACTCAAAGGGTCCCAAGGCAAGGCTCACAAGAGGGGGGCAGAACTTAAAGACTAAGAAAGTGTGCAAGTTCAGAACAGAATGCGAAAAGGGGAAAAGGAGAGGGAAACAACTACAAATAAACACACATAAGGGGCTCAGGGGAATATGGAGATTGTAAAGAGCCTATTACTTAGGCAAGGGCAGACTTTAGGCATGCCCAGCAATGGAGAGTGCTAGCACACCTATAAGCCTGCCAAAACACCTACTATTAGAGGCTAAGATCCCAGGGGATCAAGTTTGATTCATGGACAATAACATGCAGTATTGTCATGCCTCAAACCATAGCTTAAACACATAGGGGGTAGGGGTTTTGGATTCATAGTAGAACAGGCAGAAAGAAACCAGCATACTAGAGTAAGTGTGGAACTATGCATAAGCAGTAAGTAGACATGGATATAAAGATAGTAAATAAACACATTGTTGTGGTGCTGAAAACCTTAAATGAGGACATACCAGTTTCAAAGAAGCAAATAGAGAAAGCAGGCAGCAAAACTTGTAAACAGGCCACAGTACAAGCAATAAGAGAGAATACTTTTTGAGTGTGAGTATAAGTTCAAAAAGACTACCAATGATGGCTCCCTTGGTTAATGAAATAGTCGTGTACTTATAGTGTGAAAAACAGGCAGATATAATGTAATAAAACAATTAAGGAACTGGGTATCAATTAAAAATCAATCAGTACAAGACTTCCTTTAATAAAGGAACTCGGACTTAAACGGTAATGAGTAATAAAATTATTTAAGGAAAGACATCAAACAAGCATCTTGTGCAAAGTAGGCATTTAGGGGTAAATACATAGGAGTTTATTTAAGGGCAGAATTTTGAAATACACGATTACATAAATAAGGTAGAAAATCAATTAGTAGGCAGTAAATCAAGGAGTCAGAGATTTGTAATTACTGGGCCATGAATGAACCATGTCAGAAAAGCTAGGGAAAGTTTTCGACTCAAACCAAGTAACAGGGAAATCAGCAAACAAGGAAAGAAAATCAATCAGGCTTACACGAAGGAAGCCTAAAATTAATCAAAAAATTGAAAGCCATTAGAGGGAGGATCAGCACATATAAAGAGCACACAAGTATGCTAGGCTAAAAAGAAAACGTCATGCAATTGCAAAATCAGTAAGTAGTAGACTATAAGAACATGGTAGTCACATAGGTCAGCAATGTAGAAGAGAGATAGTATCAAATAGCATACAAAGAGTCCAGTAAAAGGACCTTAAAAGAGTTTAGTAGAGAATCAGAATTGCCTAAAGAAATAGAGATTGAAACAAAGATTTCAAGACTCAGTTGAGCAACAGAGGAAACAAATTCAGAAACTCGAAATAGTTAGGGTTTCTGAAATTAAACAATTTCAAAGATAAGGCAAGCATACCACATAGCTAATGGTCTCAAAACTCGGATGAACCCCCAAATTCTAGGGTTTTAATCATCAATCGAGTGCGGAGATGAGAGGACAAGTAATCAAGGAAAAAGATACTAATCGAAACAGGTTCAGGGGTCTCAGAAAAGGACTGAGACCTTTAACATGCTTTTTCAGTAGCAGGAACTCATAAGAAGCATAGTAAAAGAACAACATGTGAAACATAGTAGAAGAACTCAAAGAAACATAGTATAAGAAACTAATAAGAACACAGTAGGAGAAACATATAAAGAAGCATAGTAGAAGAAACAAGAACACAGTAAGAGAAACATATAAAACGCAGTGGAGGAAACTGATAAGAACATGGTAGAAGAATCTTAACAAGAAACATAGTAGAAGAAGCACACAAGAGGAAAAGAAAATCAGAGAAACATCTAAATAACTCAAAACCCTAGATCGGAAAAATAAAGGTTTTGAATGCATAGCTTTGAAAGAAATATCAAGAAGTCGTTTAAAATTTTAGGGAAAACACGGATCTAGAACAGATCTAAAGAAATCACAAGAACCACGAAAACTAGGGTTTCAGAGGAACCCAAATGGTGAGAAAGGCTTGGATGGTCGTTGATCTAAGCAGGAGGAGTCGAGGTCAGGCTCGAAACAGACATGGCTTGCCGGAGCAAGGCCGGAGATGGCCATAAAACTTGAATCAAGCAAGGTCTGGATGAAGCTTCTTCGTGGTCAGGCCATGGAACTTCAGCAACCAAGTGTACAGGAACCATAGAAGGCTGGTAGGTGGTGAGACCACCATGGATTCAGGCCAGGAGGTGGCCGGAGAAGGCGAGTGAAACTCATCGGAGCGGAGGGGAAGGGGGAAGGTTCTAGAGAGAACCAGAGATAGAGATATAGAGATAAGAGTAGGTTGAATGAGGAATAAGTGGGGTTTTGGTGGGTCATTTGTTTAATTTGGTAAGAACGAATCTGGACCGTTGATCAAAATTGATCAACGGCCAAGATTTAATCCGGATTGGGTCGGGTAGATTTAGATTTGGGCTTGGGTCTTTGGGCTGGTGTAATTAGGGGATATGGGCTGGTTTAATTTAGGCTAAATTAGAAAGCCAAATCTGGCTATAAGTTAAATAGCCCTTTTTTCCATTTAATTCATAGAAAATAGTAAATAAATTTTTGAAAACAAATTGAAAGCACTAATAGGATTTATAATATATAATTACCAATTTTAAAATATGAAATCCCATTTTATAAACATGAGACGAATTTAAACCTAAAAATGGCTAATATTGCAATTATGCAATTTTATCCTTAAAAATACTAAATAAATTTGTAAAAAAATATGTAAAAAATATCTTAGCTATATTTTAGTATAAAATGAGAATCAAATAAATGAATCACCAAAAAAATGATAATTTTAGGGACAATTATTGGTTTTTCTTGATAAAATAGGGCAGTAAATTGAGTTAAAAATCTTTGAAAAAATAAGGAAAAATAATGAAACCTTGGGATAAGCTTATATATGCATATGCGGACCATTTTGAAGGTATTTTGCACATTTAAAAATACAGGAAAAATTGGGTATCAACAGCTGCCCCTATTTACACGGGAAGGATGAAAGAGTTGTCGGGTAAAGATATGATGGCCAATTTTGACCGAACGAAATGGTTTGAAGAGGTTTGGCCGCGCTCTGGCTTCTGAGCTGCCTACATATCCCTGGTGTTACAGGAATCAGGCCATATGTAGTTCAGGATCCACCGGCGGAGTATGCCGATGGAGGCTTTCAAGCACGGACGCAATATTTAGGATAGGGCGTCGGGGAACTGGAGCGAAATCGCTCCTGCCGAGATGGCCGTTGCTCGCCGGTTTACCTGCAAATAAACAAATGCAGACATATATTGTGTATAAATTTAAACGTGATGCAAGTTCCCGTCGGACCATGAATGCTGCCTTTGGACGGTTAGGATGATGTCCTCAGACCATGACGTCCTGGGCCATGAAGCGTATAATAAAGGATTCGCAGGCCATGAAATGATGCTCTCGGGCTATGAGAATGATGCCTCCAAACCATGATGCCTTTGAATAATGACATGCAAAGATTAAAGAAATCCTCAGGCCATGGCATGGCGTTCTCGGGCTATGCAAATGGTGCCTCCGAACAATGACGCCCTCGAATGATTTGGCGATCTTCTAGCCCATGAAATGCAATATTTGGTGATCTTTCAGCCCATGAGATGCGAAAGGTGGCGATCTTTCAGCCATGCAAGCGTAGATAAAGGTGGCGATCTTTCAGCCATGCAGAATATGAATAAAGTAGCGATCTTTCAGCTATGCAAGCGTAAATAAGGTGGCGATCTTTCAGCCATGCAGAATGTGAATAAAGTGGCGATCTTTCAGCCATGCAAGTGTAAATGAGGCGGCGATCTTTCAGCCATGCAGATGTAGACAAGGTGGCGATCTTTCATCCATGCAAGAATGTAAATAAGGTGGCGATCTTTCAGCCATGCAAGAATGTAAATAAGGTGGAGATAGCGTTTAGTCTCGGTAGGCAGAATGGTAGCCTTATGCAATGCAGAAAATGCATATGGAGACAGTGTTTAGTCTCGGAAGGCAGAATGGTAGCCTTATGCAATGGAAAAAATGCAGATGGAGACAGTGTTTAGTCTCGGAAGGCAGAATGGTAGCCTTATGCAATGCAAAAAATGCAGATGGAGACAGTGTTTAGTCTCAGAAGGCAGAATGGTAGCCTTATGTAATGTAGAAAATGCAGATGGAGACAGTGTTTAGTCTTGGAAGGCAGAATGGTAGCCTTATGCAATGCAAAAAATACAGATGGAGATAGTGTTTAGTCTCAGAAGGCAGAATGGTAGCCTTATGCAATGCAAAAATAGCAATAAAATGGCAAATGGTAATAGAGTTCTTAGTTGATAGCAGGTTGTGATATTGTGACTGCTGGGGACATCGCGATATAGGGAATATCGCCGGCATGCGTGGATAGCAAATGCTGGTAAACACAACAATTCTGAGGGTTGTATTCCTGAACAACGTTTGTCTTGTGAGTGTATAGTATGTCAGGTGCTTTCACAATCTGAGTGTCTGCATCCAAAGAAAAATCGTGAGTTTTATAGAGGGGAGGTTAGTTCGTATCCCTGCTGGCCTTGTTTGACCCGTTCGGCTTTGATCTGGTGATACGGTACGCATCATTGGGGTAGCGTTGCTGAACAAAGAGACTTCGATAATAAACAGCATGAATTTGTAAAAAATATAACATAAGTATATATTTAAGAAATAATTTTTAGATGAACCGACGACTGTGACGTGACTCAAGACATTGCGACCTCTCTTGCTACGGATTTTGAGGGTCTTCCTCAAAATTCTGCCCCACTTTAGCAGGTTGATGCTTCTGGCGGCCGCTTGCGATGATTGGCTGAAATTACTTTGAAATTTTGTTGGTCCTCCTCAAAATTCTGCCCCAGTTTCCAATTGCGGGGAAAATAAAAATTTTATTGAATTGTGACCGAACCCATAAGGCTGCCTACGTATCCCCTCTTAAACGGGAATCAGGTCAGACGTAGTTCAAATACATCATATAGGAAAGCATAGGATTACACATAGTAGCGCTTGATTGCATCTGAATTGATCGGCTTCGGCCAAACTTCTTCGTCCATTTCTGCAAGTATAAGGGCTCCTCCTGTCAGAACCCGGTGAACCATGTATGGACCTTGCTAGTTGGGAGAGAATTTCCCTTTGTCTTCATCTTGATGCGAGAAGATTTTCTTTAATACCAGCTGTCCCGGTGTGAATCGTGTCGCTTGACTCTCTTGTTGAAGGCTCTGGACATTCTGTTCTGATAAAGCTGCTTATGGCAAATTGCATTCATTCTTTTTCCATCTATAAGAGCTAGCTGTTCGTAACGACTCTTCACCCATTCTGCGCCGTCGAGCTCAGCTTCTTGTATGATCCTTAAGGAAGGAATTTCTACTTCGGCGGGAATGACTGCTTCTGTACCATAAACCAGCATATAGGGGGTTGCCCCAGTTGATGCGCGGACTGTGGTGCGATACCCAAACAAGGCAAATGATAGCTTCTCGTGCCACTGCTTATGCTTCTCTATCATTTTCCTTAGTATCTTCTTGATATTCTTATTGGCGGCTTCTACGGCTCCGTTCATCTGAGGCCTGTAGGCTGTAGAATTCTTGTGTTTGATCTTGAAGGTTTCACACATAGCTTTCATTAAGTCACATTTGAGGTTGGAGCCATTATCAGTAATGATCGACTCTGGAATCCCGAACCGATAGACGATACGGTCGCGGACAAAGTCTGCCACGACTTTCTTAGCCACTGCTTTGTAAGATGCTGCCTCGACCCATTTGGTGAAATAGTCAATGGCTACTAGGATGAATCTGTGCCCGTTGGAAGCGGCCGGCTCGATTGGTCTAATAACATCCATTCCCCAGGCGGCGAAAGGCCATAGTGAGCTTGTTGCATTAAGCTCATTTGGTGGCACCTTTATCATGTCTGCATGTATCTAGCAGCGGTGGTATTTCTGGACATACTGGATACAGTCCGTTTCCATAGTCATCCAAAAGTAACCTGCCCGGAGTATCTTCTTGGCTAAAACAAAACCGTTCATATGTGGACCACAGGTCCCAGCGTGAATCTCCTCTAGCAGTCTGGATACTTCCTTTGCGTCGACACACCTTAATAATCCCAAATTAGGGGTCCTCCTGTACAGGATTCCTCCGCTGTGAAAGAAGTTGTTGGATAACCTCCGAAGTGTGTGCTTCTGAATAGGATTTGCAAGCCCTAGGTATTCTCCCTTTGCTAAATATTCCTTGATATCATGAAACCAAGGCTTTCCGTCCGCCTCTTCTTCAACGTGGGCACAATAAGCTGGCTGATCATGGATCTTTACTGGAATGGGATCAATGAAGTTTTGTTTGGATGTTGTATCATGGATGACAGGGTAGCCAATGCATCGGCAAACTCATTCTAGATTCTGGTGATAAAATAATCTTCGCATTGCACGGTGATGTGCAATGCCTTGTTGTGACTCAACCCCTTTGGTGGCAGCTCATCTTCATGAAAAGTGATCTTGTGACTTTCCAATACCTGGCCTACCATGTTAGCCATCTCCGCGCCGGTGATGTTGCTCGGTACATAACGCCTCACTCAACACCTTTAACAGGGCATTCTTGTGCGCACCGGAGCTCTGTAGCAAAGCAAGGATAGAAATTTGCGCCGGTGTTTTGTTCAGCTGATCAATGACCGAGTATTCCTTAGCTTGTATCTTTCTCCAGAGATCGTCGGGCCCGGTTTCAGTGATGGTTGGTCGACTAGAGGCCTGCTTGCCTGACTCAGCCAAATGTTCCAGGGTATAAACCCTACCAGTTCTCGTCATACCCTGTGCCGCAACAGCTTCCCCGAACTTGACCTTCCCTTTTCTTCTTGCCTCGGCTGTGTAGTCCCAAGGTATGGCATTTGTATGGAATGGTGTTACAACCGACATTGCTACTGGAATTGGCGTGGCTATCTTTACCTTAGGCGGTAAAACTGCAACTTCGAAGGGTGTAGGTGCATTTGCTGGTGACATATATTCGACCTCAATCAACGTTGGCATCTTTGCAGAGGATGGCGCTTCAAACTCAAGTGGCATGGACATATTTACCTCGGCGTCCCCAGAGGGCTAAATCTGGACTACAATCGGATTAAGGGTGACTATTGGCTTCTTTGGATCGTCACCTTCTGTGATCAAACCGATCGATCCCTTGGGGTCCCAATCATCCTCTATTTCAATCATGTGAACGCTTCCACCCTTGTGATCTGGCAGAGGGTTATTTCGGATATTGGGGGTAGGCTCCTTTGCCACAATGATCTTGTTATCAATTAATGTCTGGATCTTATCTTTCAGAGCGCGACATTCATAAATGGTGTGTCCTTTCATGCCGGAATGGTATGCACAGGACTTATTTTGATTAACCCATTGAGAAGGTTTCTCAAGAGCAGCAGGGATAGGGGTGGCGTAAACAGCAGTTTTGAGTCTCTCATACAATTGGTCGATAGGTTTAGCAATAGCCGTATACTATTTTGGGGGTCTTCTGTCAAAGTTTGGTCGGGGTCTAGGGAAGTTTTGGCGTGGAGGAGGGGATTGGTAGAGGGATGCTTGAGTGTTGTAGGCTTGGTAAACGTGTTCTGGTTGAAGATATTTGGGTGACGTGGGCTGATATGTGGGAGGTGATTGATACGTGAGTGGTGGAGCTTGGTAAGAGGGTGAGGGTGTTTGGTAGTTTGGAGTAGGCTGATATGTGAGTAGAGGCATTGGGTAGGTTTGGTATTTGACGGGAGATTTGGTTCTTTGTGCCACCATTACGGTTCCTACGTCCCTTTTATTGGACACACCGCCTGACTGTAAGGCCTTGTTTGTAGCTTGTAAAGCCTCGAAATTAGTAACCATACCGCTTTTGATGCCTTCTTCGATCCGTTCTCCCAGCTTGATAATGTCAGAAATTTTGTGGCCCTCGACCATCATCAACTTCTCATAATACTGTGGGTCTTGTGCCCGGACGAAGAATTTGTTGTTTTGTTCTTCCTCTACGGCGGGTCTAACCTTTGCAGCTTCGGACCTCCAGCGAGTAGCATACTCGCGGAATGTTTCTATGGGCTTCTTCTTTAGATTTTGAATATAGAACATATCCGGCGCATTCTCCGTGTTGAACCTGAACCTGTCCATAAAGTCGAACGCCATGCTTACCCAGTTCGGCCACTTCTTTGGATCTTGGCTAATGTACCAAGATAAAGCATCTCCCTTCAAGCTCCTCATGAAAAGCTTCATGCGAATTTTCTCGTGTTTTCCTATCCAACCAGCTTGTCACAGTATGTTCTCAAATGGACCCTTGGATCCCCTGTACCATCAAACATCTCGAACTTAGGAGGTTTGTACCCCTCTGGCAGTTCGACATCGGGCTGTATGCAAAGATCTTCGTAGTTCAACCCTTCAATTCCCTTACTTCCCTCAACGCCTTGAATTCTACTAGTCAATTTCTTCAGTTCTTCAGCCAGGTTCTTGATAAGCAAATCTTTTTCATCAGACTCGAGTACGTTTGAGATGGGTGGGGTGGAGTTTGGCACCGTCTCCACATAGATGGGGGTATTATGGTGGGTGTGGCAGTGATCATTTGTGGAGTTTTGTGGTTCTGGGATGAGTAGCGGGGTATTGTTGGAAGTATGGCAGGGTTGTTGCGATTGGTGGTGAGGAGCGGTGTGGTTCTGTTACTTTGGGAGACTCTGTGGAGGTGTGGGGTTCTGAGCATTTGGGAAATTGATTTCTGGAGTAGTGAGGGAAAATGACAGATTCGCCAAATTCCGGACTTGATCAAGTTCTTCCTGAAATTTTAGCAGCTTTTGCTCCAGTTGGGAGGCATTCTCCTTGGGGACCAAAGTACCATGACCGTGAGTGACCTCTACCCGTTCAGTTGAGTTTTCCTTTCTGGCGCTGTTCAAATCTTCCATATTCCCTTTGTTCTTGTTTTTGACGGGGCTGAGAGGAAGAGTGGGTGGAGGGCCCTTAGATCTTGTAGAATAGGATGATGTTTCCAGAGTGCTAGAACTAACCTTTGGGGAGGGGAATAATCAAAAAACAAAAATAAAACAAAAAGGTAACCAAGTTAGTGAGGTTCATGAAAAAACGATGCAATATTTAAACACATAGTACGGGAATGTAAATCGAGTCCTAATTTGGGTAGGCCTAGCGGCAAATTGATTTGGAGGACTTGGAATGCTAAATGCCTCATTTTATTGATAGAAAATAAGACGAATCCCAAATCGACACTAAATAACAGGAAAAATAAAGTCACTAATGGCCATTGGCCTTATTACATTTAAATAGCGAAAAGATAAAGTCCTATCTACTTGGTCCCTGAAGGACCCTCCCCAGACTCGGCATCCCTAGCTTCGTTAAATAACTTCCCCAGCTCGCGAAGTCCCAACAATAGGTGGGCCATGGCTAGATGTCTGCCTTCGTTTCCCTCAGCGTTCTGACAGTCTTCGACCCTTTTGAGAAACCTTCTTTCCAGTTCCACTATGCCTCGCTCCAGGTATCCCAGTCGCTTGTTGACATTGATGGCCATGTCCTTCCATTCCTCATTTAACTTTTGATTGGCTTCTTGTATTTCACGGTGCTCACTTTAGCACTCCCGGATTCTTTTGCCTAGCTGATTGTATTTAACATGTGCCTCGGCCTTTTCATCTAACTATGACCCCAAACAAACCCAAGTTGACTTAGACCATTGTGATTATGCTCCAACCAGCCGGTATCGTAGGGAGTACAACCGGCGTGGTATCTATCTGGTTCGATGGTATCTTTCCCCATGACGATCTTGGAGTGCCACATATGCTGAGCTTGGTACTTGTAAGGGCTATCATGATCCTGGAAATCAGCTCGGAAGTGACTCATCTTGTCGACCTTGGGTACAACCTGCTTCCTACCAGTTTGCCTCAAAACTCGGAGAGGGACGTAAGGGTACGTTCCTCTCAGACCGATCAATATCAGAAAAGGTGTGTCTCGGGATCGGGCGATGAATTCTTCGGTTGGGAACCATTCGAACATCCATTGTACTTGTTGCTCGATCAGACATATCAGGGATATACTTCATCAATCGAGTGCAGAGATGAGAGGAAAAGTAATCAAGGAAAAAAATACTAATCAAAACAGGTTCAGGGGTCTCAGAAAAGGACTAAGACCTTTAACATGCTTTTTCAGTAGCAGGAACTCATAAGAAGCATACTGAAAGAACAACATGCGAAACACAGTAGAAGAACTCAAAGAAACGTAGTAGAAGAAACTAATAAGAACATAGTAGGAGAAACATATAAAAAAGCATAGTAGAAGAAACAAGAACACAGTAAGAGAAACATATAAAACGCAGTGGAGGAAACTGATAAGAACATGGTAGAAGAATCTTAACAAGAAACATAGTAGAAGAAGCACACAAGAGGAAAAGAAAATCAGAGAAACATCTAAATAATTCAAAACCCTAGATCGGAAAAATAAAGGTTTTGAAAGCATAGTTTTGAAAGAAATATCAAGAAGTCGTTTAAAAGTTTAGGTAAAACACGGATCTAGAACAGATCTAAAGAAATCAGAAGAACCTCGAAAACTAGGGTTTCAGAGGAACCCAAATGGTGAGAAAGGCTTGGATGGTCGTTGATCTAAGTAGGAGGAGTCGAGGTCAGGCTCGAAACAGACATGGCTTGCCGGAGCAAGGCCGGAGATGGCCATAAAACTTGAATCAAGCAAGGTCTGGATGAAGCTTCTTCGTGGTCAGGCCATGGAACTTCAGCAACCAAGCGTACATGAACCATAGAAGGCTGGTAGGTGGTGAGACCGCCGTGGATTCAGGCCAGGAGGTGGCCGGAGAAGGCGAGTGAAGCTCATCGGAGCGGAGGGGAAGGGGGAAGGTTCTAGTGAGAACCAGAGATAGAGATATAGAGATAAGAGTAGGTTGAATGAGGAATAAGTGGGGTTTTGGTGGGTCATTTGTTTAATTTGGTAAGAACGAATCTGGACCGTTGATCAAAATTGATCAACGGCCAAGATTTAATCCGGATTGGGTCGGGTAGATTTAGATTTGGGCTTGGGTCTTTGGGCTGGTGTAATTAGGGGATATGGGCTGGTTTAATTTAGGCTAAATTAGAAAGCCAAATCTGGCTATAAGTTAAATAGCCCTTTTTGCCATTTAATTCATAGAAAATAGTANCTCGTGTTATAGGCGAACTCTGCTAAAGGCAAAAACTGGTCCACGAGCCTCCAAAATCAATGACACAGGCTCGGAACATATCCTCCAAAATCTGAATAGTCCGCTCGGACTGACCGTCCGTCTGAGGATGGAACGCTGTGCTCAACTGAACCTGGGTGCCCAACTCCTGCTGAACTGCTCTCCAGAAGCGCGAGGTAAACTGCGTACCCCGATCCAAAATAATAGATACCGGCACCCCATGAAGGCGAACAATCTCTCGGATGTAGATCTCAGTTAACCTCTCCGACGAATAAGTGGTTTCAAGTCTTTACCTTTTCAAACCAGGCTATAAGAATTCCCTTAGCTTTTTTTACTTACCCCGACTGCTTCCACTCATTCCTTTTCTTTAAAAATCTCTACCTTTGAGACCTCAAGTGTGTTTGAGACGTGCTGATTACATGTTTATTTGTGGAGGGATTTGTGAACCCTTTTATTTACCTTTGTATGTTCCCTTTATGTGTAGTCCTACTTGTTATGCATGACGCCTAGCATTTTGTCCTTTAAACCTAAGGGTTCAGCCTAGTTCTTACCCTGTAGGAATAGTAGTCCTAAACACCCTCTAGGACTTATAGGATGGGACGGGTAATGGCACGCAATAAGCTTTCGTGACCCAATCACGCGTTTAAATAACCTTTACGGGGTGGGAAGGGTTGAATATGGAGATGATGACCGACGCGCTAATATCACGTGCAACCCCTCTTTTGAGGAGTGATTGCTGGGTATTGCATTGAAGTGATCCATATTAATCATAAACCTAGGATCCCTTTTCCTGTGTTTGTCTTTGTTTGCTCTCTTTAGAATTGTTTAGACCTTTCAAATCTCTACTCTCTTTCTACTTACTTTCATAAGTTTCCATTTAATTGCAAGTCCTTATTTGAGCCTTGATTGATTATTTGATAAGTCACAACATAGCATGGCCGGGAACCACACTAATGGATCTTAAGGGGTGCCTAACACCTTCCCCTCGAGATAATTTCTAGCCCTTATCCGAATTCTGGTTTTCAAATTCAAAACCCTTAGTGTCCTAATGCACTTAATCATTAGGTGGCGACTCTTCAAATTCAAAACCCCAATTCCCAAACGGGAATAGAGTTATCTTCCCGAATGTCGTAAACTCGATCTCGCTTTAGAGAAAAAGGGGGCGTCAACATGTGGCAGTGATCATTTGTGGAGTTTTGTGGTTCTGGGATGAGCAGCGGGGTATTGTTGGAAGTATGGCAGGTGTTGCAGTGGTGGTGAGGAGCGGTGTGGTTCTGTTACTTTGGGAGACTCTGTGGAGGTGTGGGGTTCTGAGCATTTGGGAAGTTGATATTTGGAGTAGTGAGGGAAAATGACAGATTCGCCAAATTCCGGACTTGATCAAGTTCTTCCTGAAATTTCAGCAGCTTTTGCTCCAGTTGGGAGGCATTCTTCTTGGGAACCAAAGTACCATGACCGTGAGTGACCTCTACCTGTTCAGTTGAGTTTTCCTTTCTGGTGTTGTTCAAATCTTCCATCTTTCCTTTGTTCTTGTTTTTTACGGGACTGAGAGGAGGAGTGGGTGGAGGGCCCTTGGATCTTGTGGAATAGGATGATGCTACCAGAGTGATCGAACTAACCTTTGGGGAGGGGAATAATCAAAACAAAAATAAAACAAAAAGGTAACCAAGTTAGTGAGGTTCGTGAAAAATCGATGCAATATTTAAACACATAATGCGGGAATGTAAATCGCGTCCTAATTTGGGGACCTCTTTGTGGCCGAGGTAGGCCTAGCGACAAGTTGATTTGGAGAACTTGGAATGCAAAATGCCTCATTTAAATTGATAGGCTAAGTGGGGAGTCCGCTAATGATGATCAAATTGTAGGATCATGCATTGTATCAGTTTCCGAGCCAAGGGATTGCTTGGTTGTTTCTTCGAATAGTCATGTGCTGGTGAAGCGCGGGTCGCTCGATGCGTATTAACTGTGTATTGAAGATCAGAGTAAGATGAGTGCTTATCGAGAAGGTTTTGACGAGTTCCAGGTCTTATGTAGCATTTAATGACTTTTGAATTTATGTACGGGTATGGTTGAGANAGTTGGGAGCTAGGTTGTGGTACCGCATCATGTCCCCCTTAGAGAGCGTTTCTCCGAACCTTTCCAATAAGGCGGACTCAATTTCATCGTCTTTTGGGTCATTGCCTTCTACCGGCTTTCNAAGGCAGGGCTCACCAGAGGGGGGCAGAACTTAGAGACTAGGAAAGTGTGCAAGTGCAGAACAGAATGCTAAAAAAGGGAAAAGGAGAGGGAAACAGCTACAAGTAAGCAACATAAGGGGTTCAGGGGAATATGGAGTTTGTAAAGAGCCTATTGCTTAGGCAAGGGCAGAGTTTAGGCATGCCCAGCAATGGAGAGTGCTAGCACACCTATAAGCCTGCCAGAACACATACTATTAGAGGCTAGGATCCTAAGGGATCAAGTCTGATTCATGGACAATAACTTGCAGTATTGCCATGCCTCAAACCATAGCTTAAACACATAGGGGGTAGGAGGTTTTGGATTCATAGTAGAACAGGCAGAAAGAAATCAGTATGCTAGAGTAAGTGTTGAACTATACAGAAGCAGTAAGCAAATAGGGGTACAAAAGCAGTAAGAAAACACATTGTTGTGGTGGTACAAAGCTTAAATGAGGACATACCAGTTTCAAAGAAGCAAATAGAGAAAGCAGGCAGCAAAACTTGTAAACTGGTCACAGTAGAAACAATAAGAGAGAATACTTTTAGAGTGTAAGTATAAGTTCAGAAGAGACTACGAATGATTGGGTCCTTGTGTTAATGAAAGAGTTGTGTACTTATAGTGTGAAAAACAGGTAGAAATAAGGTAAGAAAATAATTAAGGAACTGAGTATCAATTAAAATCAATCAGTGCAAGACTTCCTTTAATTAAGGAATTCATACTTAAACGGTAATGAGCAAGGAAATTATTTAAGGAAAGAGATCAAACAAGCATCTTGTGCAAAGTAGGCAATTAGGGGTAAATACATAGGAGTTTATTTAGAGGCAGAAATTTGAAATACACGGTTACATAAATAAAGTAGAAAATCAATTAGTACACAGTAAATCAAGGAGTCAGAGGTTTGTAATTATTGGTCCATGAATAAACCAAGTCAGAAAAGCTAAGGAAAGTTTTCGACTCAAACCAAGCAATAGGAAAATCGGCAAACAAGGATAGAAGATCAATCAGATTTTCACAAAGGAAGTCTGAAACCAATAAAAATTGAAAGCCATTTTAGAGGGGAGTTCAACACATATAAAGAGCACACAAACATGCTAAGCTGAATTTAGGGCAAATAAACGTCATGCCATTGCAAAGATGGTAGTCACATAGGTCAGTGGCGTAGAAGAGAGATAGTATCACATAGCATACAAAGGGTCCAGTATAAGGACCTTAGAAGAGTTTAGTAGAGAATCAGAATTGCCTAAAGAAATAGAGATTGAAACAAAGATTTCAAGATTCAGTTGAGCAACAGAGGAAACAAATTTAGAAACTCGAAATAGTTAGGGTTTCTGAAATCAAACAATTTACAAGATGAAGGACAAGCATACCACATAGCTAATGGTCTCAAAACTCGGATGAACCCCCAAATTCTAGGGTTTATATCATCAATCGAGTGCAGAGATGAGAGGACAAGTAATCAAGGAAAAGATACTAATCGAAACAGGTTCAGGGGTCTCAGAAAAGAACTGAGACTTTAACATGCTTTTTCAGTAGCAGGAACTCATGAGAAGCATAGTAAACGAACAACATGCGAAACACAGTAGAAGAACTCAAAGAAACATAGTAGAAGGAACTAATAAGAACACAGTAGGAGAAACTAATAAGAACACAGTAGGAGAAACATATAAAGAAGCATAGTAGAATAAACAAGAACACATTAGAAGAAACTTAATAAGAAACATAGTAGAAGAAGCACACAAGAGAAATACAAAATCAGAGAAACACCTAAATAACTCAAAAACCCTAGATCGGAAAAATAAAAGGTTTTGAAAGCATAGTTTTGAAAGAAATATCAAGAAGTCATTTAAAAGTTTTAGGGAAAACACGGATCTAGAACAGATCTAAAGAACTCAGAAGAACCTGGAAGACTAGGGTTTCAGAGGAACCCAAATGGTGAGAAAGGCTTGGATAGTCACTGATCTGAGCCGGAGAAGTCGAAATCAGGCTCGAATGACCAAGGATGGCCGGAGCAAGGTCGGAGATGGCCATAGAACTCGAATCAAACAAGGTCTGGGCCAAGCTTCTTCGTGGTTAGGCCTTGAAACTTCAGTAACCAGGCGTGTGGGAGTTATAGGAGGCCGGTATAGGACTTCCATGGCCTTGGAAGCCATGGATTCCGGTGGTTCTAGGGTGGAAGTGGAGGGATGCGGCTAGGGTTTTTGAGAGAGAATTTGGGAGATGGGGAATCCAGGGGCGGCTACCGGTGAGGAATGTTTTAGGGTTGGGGGTATTAGGGAATTAAAAAAGGAAAGGACGAATGTAAGTCGTTGATCTGTTAGATCAACAGCTGGGATTTAAAAGGGGGCCGGGTGGGTTATTTTTTAAAGGGTTGTGGGTCGGGTAGGGCCGGGTAATGGGATCTGAAATTGGGTCCAATTAGGGGTGCCAGATCTGGCCAAAATTGAAACATAGATGGGCTAACAATTAAATAGCCATTTCCCTTAATTTATTTTATAAAAAATAATAAATAATTTTTGGAAGTAAATTAAAGGCACTAAAAATGATTAATAATACATAATAATTAAATTAAAAATACTGGAGTCAATTTTATAATTACGAACATAATTAAACCTTAAAAGAGGCTAATATTGTAATTATACGCAATTTAGCTTTTAAAATGCTAAATAAATTTATAAAAATATGCAAAAAAATTATGTTAGCTATATTTTAGTATAAAATTGAGAGTCCAATAAATGACTCACCAAAAAGATAATTTTGGGGACAACAATTGGATATTTTTTGATAAAATAAAGCAATGAATTGATTTAGAAATCTTTGAAAAAATAAGGGAAAATAATAAAACCTTGGGATATACTTATATATGCATATATAGGCTATTTTGAAGGTATTTTGCATATTCAAAAATACAGAAAAAAATTGGGTATCAACATCGTTACCTTTAGGGGATCGGAAGTAGGAAATTCTTTAAAGAATGTAAAGAAGAAATTTTAAAAGTCAAGATGATTGCAAGAAAGAGACTTCTCTTTATTCTTGTGTATAATAGTAACATATGTGTAAATACTTTGTGTTAGGGTTTGAACAGCCTATGAGGGCACGGTTCGTTGACCGTTTGGCCCTAACAATAAATCTTATCGATCGATACCCTTCAGCTACGAAGTTTCTTTCCTTGGTAAAGTCGATATCCAAGGGTAATTCCCCCAGTATTCGAGGTTGATTCTAGAGGAGCCTCGGATACTGTTAATGTAATCTTCGACACTGATTCGTGATCGGTCTTTGATTCTATGTTAGCACGATCCACTCTTGCCTTGTTAAAAACCTCGCCGGAAAACCCATTTGGGACAAAATCGATTTTAAGGGAAAAAGAGTGCAATGTGTGCTTTCAGACCTAAAAACTTTGTACTATTTTTTGTTGGTTACCTGCAAGTGTTAGTCCAAAAATAAGTAAAAAGTAAATGAATAGGGTCGTATCTTAGTAGTAGTATTGTTTTAGGTGAGTTATGTTCCAGTTATTCGGTAGCCTTTCACCGTTCATCGCCCCGAGTTTATATGATCCTTTCCCGGTGACCTCGAGATCTTGGTACGGTCCTTCCTAGTTCGGACCCAACTTCCCTTCATTCAGATTCTGGGTGTTCAGCGTGACCTTACTTAGTACCAAGTCCCTGATATTGAAGTGTCGAAGGTTGGCCCTTCGACTGTAATACCACTCGATCCGCAGTTTTTGGCGGCCAATCGAACGAGGGTGGCTTCACGCCTTTCGTCTAATAGCTCCAGGCTCGTACTCATGGCCTCGTCATTCGATTCCTTTGTTGCATATCGGAATCTGACACTTGGTTCACCGACTTCGACTAGCATTAGAGCTTCGGCGGCATAAACATGTGAGAACGGGGTGGCCCCGATACTGGACTTTGAGGTCGTGCGGTATGCCCATAGGACTTCGGGTAAGATTTCCTTCCATTTTCCTTTGGCGTCGGTTAACCTTTTTTTAAGATTTTTGACTATGGTTTTGTTGGTCAATTCGGCTTGTCTATTCCCACTAGGGTGATAAGGTGTTGACGGGATCCTTTTGATCTTATGGTCCTCGAGAAACTTGGTCACTTTGCTGCCGGCAAATTGTTTCTCGTTGTCACATACGATTTCGGATGGCATTCCGAACCGAAATATGATGTGGTCCCAAATGAAGTCGATGACTTCCTTCTACCTGACCTTCTCGTACGCCTGTGCTTCAACCCTCTTAAAAAAATAGTCAGTCAAAAATAATATAAATTGAGCCTTACCGGGTGCCCATGGAAGAGGGTCAACGGTCTCCATTCCCCACTCCATAAATGGCCATGGTGATAAGGCCGAATGCAGTAGTTCCCCGGGCTGGTGAATCATCGGAGCATGTCTTTGGAATTCATCACATTTTCGTACGAACTCCTTCGCATCTTTTTTCGTGTTGGTCCAGTAATAGGCGGCTCTCATTACCTTTCAAACCAATGATTCGGCGCCTGAATGATTTCCGCAGGTACCCTCATGGACTTCCCTCAGAACGTATTCGGTATTTTCTGGTCCCAGACATATTGCTAGTGGGCCATCGAACATCCTTCTGAATAAGGTTCCATCTTCGGACAAGCTGAATCGGGATTTCTTTGTGCGTAGGGTCCTCGATTCTTTTGGATCCGAGCGCAGTTTCCTGGTCTTCAAATATTCTACATAATTGTTTCTCCAATCCCAAGTCAAGCTTGTGGACTTTATTTCGGCGTGACCGTTTTCTACTACCGATCTCATGAGTTGTACAACTGCCCCCGAGTTGAGCTTGTTGTCTTCGACCGACGACCCTAAGTTTGAAAGGGCATCGGCCTCGCTATTTTGATCTCGAGGTTCGTGCTGCAAAGTCCACTCTTTGAATTGATATAATGATACCTGCAACTTATCTAGGTAGCATGTATTCGTTCTTTTCTGACTTCGAACATTCCATAAACTTGGTTCACCACAAGGAGGGAGTCTCACTTAGCTTCGATCACGTCCACCCCAGACTTTTGGCCAGTTCGAGGCTTGCAATCATGGCCTTATATTCGGCCTCGTTGCTAGTCAATTTCACATATCTACTAGATTTTCTAACTACATTGCCTGTGGGTGGCTTCAATACGATGCCAAGTCCAGACCCCTTTGTGTTCGAGGCACCGTTTGTAAAGAGGGTCTAGATTCCCGAAGACATCCCCGAGTTTACCAACAACTCTCTTTCGACCTCGGGTATTAGGGCCGGCGTAAAGTCGGCCATGAAATCTGCCAAAATTGCAGACTTAGTGGCTGTTCAGGGTCAATACTCAATATTGTATCCGCTGATTTCCAAGGCCCATTTGGCCAATCGTCCCGAGATTTTGGGTTTATACATTATGTTTGTCAATGTGTAAGTTGTCATAACACATATAGGATGGAACTGAAAATACGGTTTCAGTTTCCTAGAGGCGATTAGCAAAGCGAGCGCCAATTTTTCTAGGTGAGGGTATCTAGTTTCGGCCTCACCTAAGGTCCTGCTAACATAATAAATTACAAATTGCACACCTTGTTCTTCCCGAACTAGGACTCCACTTATCTCTATCTCTGATACTGCCAAGTACAGGTATAGTTGTTTGTCTGCCTTCGGAGTGTGGAGCAGTGGCGGGCTCGACAGATATCGCTTAAGTTCTTCCAAGGACCGTTGACATTCTGGAGTCCATATGAAGTCGTTTTTCGTCCTCATTAATGAGAAAAATCAGTGACTCTTATCGGAGGACCTCGAGATGAATCGCCCTAGGGCGGCAATGTGCCCGGTTAGCCTTTGCACGGCCTTCACGTTGTCCACTACCGTGATATCCTCGATAGCTTTGATCTTGTCGGGTTTGATCTCGATTCCTCGGTTGGATACCATGAACCCGATAAATTTAGCTGATCCGACTCTGAACGCACATTTCTCTAGATTCAACTTCATGTTGTATTTCTTCAATATACTGAAGGTTTCCTGCAAATGCTTTAAATGGTCCTCTGCTCGTATGGACTTAACCAACATATCGGTAATGTAAACTTCCATGGATTTCCTATTTGTTGTTCGAACATTCAGTTTACTAGACAATTATAAGTGGCACCAGCATTTTTTAATCCAAATGGCATCATGTTATAGAAGTATGTGCCATACTTACCGATGAAAGAGATCTTTTCGTGATCGTCTGGGTTCATCCGTATTTGGTTGTACCCGGAGTAGGCATCGAGAAAACCAAGGATCTCGTGGCCAGCCGTGGCATCGATCATGCGATCGATGTTGGGCAAATGGAAAGAGTCCTTGGGACATGCCTTATTTAAATCTTTAAAATCTACACACATTCTTAGTTTGTTCCCTTTTTAGGGACTACTACTATGTTTGCTAACCATTTCGGGTATTTGACTTCTCGAATGGACCCTATTTTAAGGATTTTAGTTACCTCGTCCTTGATGAAAGCATGTTTGATCTCGGATTGGGGTCTCCTTTTCTGCTTGACCGGGTGGAATTCGGGTCCAAGCTCAGCTTATGAGTGGTTATCTCCGGTGGGATCCCTATCTATGTCGAGATGGGACCAAAAAAAAAAAGCTATGTTAATTATGAGAAATTGAATGAGTTTTTTCCAGAGCTCAGAGGTTAACCCCGTGCCCGGGTATACCTTCTGACCGGGTAGATGTTCGATCAATATGACTTGCTCCAGCTCTTCGACCATTGATTTTGTAGCATCGGAATCATCGGGTACTATAAAAGATATGGTAACCCCGTAATCATCATCTTCATCGATCCCCTGTTTATCCGATTGGGTTGTGGTTGGTGTCGATAATTGCTATTTAGTTTCCTGCTTTGTATTCGAACTTGGTTCCTTCAATGTCGTCAGTGTTGATACCGGAATCACTTCTTCGACTGCAAACATTTCCTTTGCAGCCAGTTGCTCCCCATAGATCTTTTTAATCCCTCATAGCATTGGGAATTTTATCACCTGGTGAAGGGTCGAGGGTACTGCCCTCATGTTCTGGATCCACGGCCTCCCGAACAGGGCGTTGTACCTCAAGTCCCCTCTGATCACATAAAACTTGGTTTCCTGGACGGTCCCGACGACTTTTACTAGTAATGTTATTTTTCCCTTACTAGTTTCACAAGCCATGTTGAATCCGTTTAGTACTCGGGCTGCTGGCACGATTTGGTCCTGTAGGCCGAGTTGTTCTACGACCCTCGATCTAATGATGTTGGCCGAGCTAATTGGATCAATTAACACACGTTTAACTCGAGATTTATTCATGAGTACATATATTACCAATGTATCGTTATGGGGCTGCATGATTCCTTCTGCGTCCTCGTCGCTGAAAGACAAAGTTCCTTCTGGTATGTAATCTCGATTTCGTTTCTCCCTTGTGATGGATATTTTGGTGCATTTTAACATCGGGCCTTGAGTAACATCGACCCCTCCGATGATCATGTGAATGATGTGTTGAGGTTCTTCTTGCTCGATTTATTTATTGGAGTCCCTATTTCTGAAATGATTCTTGGCTCGGTCAGTCAAGAATTCTTGAAGATGCCCATTGTTGAATAACCGGGCTACCTCCTCCCTCAACTATTGGCAATTGTCACGACCCAAACCGATGGGCCGCGACGGTCACCCGGTGCCTTACTCAATCGAGTACCAACGTAACATATCTTTCTTATCGTACTGTTATTGGTAACTGGGCCAACATGGTCATAACTCGTAATGTATAGCTATAGGTGGGAAATCACTGTATCAATGAATCATTTTCCTTACAACATTAATACATATGGGCCGTCAAGGCCTATGACATACTGTACAATATGAACCTCTGTCTATAAAGCCTCTAAGAATATAAGACGTAAAATAGGACAGGGTACCGGCCTACCCATAAGTCTGTAGCAACATCCTGACACGATGACTCATAGACTCGGCTGCACTCCGAATGAGGTGGAGTCTTACCGATCCTTCGCTGAATGCTAACCTCGTCTACTATGAGGGCTCATCAAACTGATTGTCTTTACCTGCAGGCATGAAATGCAGCGTCCCCAACAAAAGGACGTTTGTACGAAATAATGTACCGAGTATGTAAGGCAACAGAATAATTGAAAGCCGAAACTGAACTGATAATATAATAACTGAAAGTAACTGGGAGTCAAAGATAATATTATGCTTACCTGCTAATACTGACTCAACTCTCTCAATATAGTAAGTAAAATAGTTGTCCGACCCTATAAGGCTCGACATGTATAACTGATCTGCCGTAGTAGGCTCGCTCATAGGCACTCGGTCGTACTAGGCTTTGTATCTCGGCCAACTGGGCTCGCTCATAGGTGCTCGACCACAGTAGGCTCGGTATATAACTTACCATCTGATCAGAGGTTGCCCAGTAGGGTCCTGCCCACCGATTATAGCTCGATGGTGGTGAAAATACTGTAATATTGTATATATATAGACCCTCTGCTCTCTTGACTGGAAGAAGACAATACTCAATTGAATAAAGTCCCGATAAGGGAGAATACTATAACTTATGAGACTAGGATAATGTATATAAATTCGGGAGTATGAACTTCTCTTTATGCCTCGTTATCAAACACATAAAGTTACGAGATCATGCCAAAATGAAGGAAGGGCTTATCCTCAACATACCTGAGCTGATTCTCTTGAGAATCCTTCTAACATACGTCAATTGTGATAAAACATGTAACGGCGGATCGAAGTAGGGAAAAATCTATTAAGCTTAGCATCACCAAACAAATATCTCATTAAGCTTAGCATCATACTTTAAATGAGATTAGAAAATTTCTCAAAGTTAGGAGCACCACCCATTACCTTGTTGAAGATTTCATATAAACTCTTTGTTGAATCTCTTAATCCATCTCCCTTTAATGAATTAGGAAGATGGAATTTTATCTTATTGAGTGGGCCCCACTTAAATGACTCATCCTTTCCTAAAGGCCTCTAATTAGGCCACCTTACCATATAATTCAAGAGTCATTATATAGGCATAGGGGGCTGCAACGTTGGGCTTCAAGAATTTTGTCCAAAATGTCTTAATTAATTACCAAATTCTTAATAACTTGGTAATTCCCCACTAATTCAATAACTAACCAATTACCCACATAATTAAGATTATCTCAAATTATTTAAAATACTACTCACTTTTAACACACCTTATACACCTTACTATCATGGTCATGTGGTACCTTGTAGGGTACTAGTCCATAAATACGGGGTATTATAGCTTGGACCGTATTTTATCCCAAATTGCCAAACTTCGACGAAACTCATTTTCTTCGATTTGCTTAAGCTCTCTCCTTCACTAATTTACTCATCACTTGTTTGAAATAGCATAATGCTTATAATCTCAAAATAACCTCATCCCCGAACTTACGTCGATTAACTTACAACGAAACTTTAACGTACAGAAATGCGGGATATAACATCTCATTTTCCGAGCTTCAATCAATTTACTTATGGTGTACTTTCACGTACAAAAATATGGGGTGTAACATCTTTCTGGGCGAGCCGCAATCCTCTATTCTATGGCCGTGAGTGCCATGATATTCGCACATCTGGTTTTGATCTCTTTGGGCTGGGTCAAATTGTAGAGGTCGAGGCCATTTGGTATCTTTGATGCATTCAATAGCCGATACGATAGCAGCAACATCAACGTTAAAGTTATATTCCAATAACCTTGGTGCTTCTTTAGTCTTATAGGCTTGTCGAAACCATTCTTGCTCATGAGTCCCACATGCTCTGGCCTTGGTCATTTCTCCTTTCATTTCTCATAGAACCCCGTCTGAACCCACTGTTTCTTCTATCCTCATCCTACGGCTGATACCGATCCCTGTTCGACCTTGGTTCACGATCGATATCCCTCTTGACTCTGTTGATGAGCCTAGTAGGATAAACGAACTCGAAAGGAGCCCCCAGTTGATCATATTCGACTCTGATCTTCGATTGATATCGGTTATGCACATCAGCCCAAGTGAGAGGCAGATATTCTATTAGATTCTGCTTCAACTTCTATGAAGCCACCGAACTTCGAACATTGAGTTCTTAGGTAAAAGCTTGAACGGCCCAATCATCAGCGACTGGTGGCAGGTCCATCCGTTCCATTTGGAACCGAGATACAAACTCTCTGAGCATTTCAATATCCTTTTGCCTTACTATGAAGAGGTCCGATTTCCTGGTTTCGACCTTGATAGCCCCGGCGTGTGCTTTCATAAAAGAGTCTGAAAGCATAGCAAATGAGTCAATAGAATTAGGGGGTAAGTTGTGATACCATATCATGGCTCCTTTGACAGAGTTTCTCCGAATTTCTTTAGCAAGACGGACTCGATCTCATCATCCTCCAAGTCGTTTCCTTTGATGGCGCATGTGTATGAAGTGACATGCTCATTTGGGTCGGTCGTTCGTTATACTTAGGAATCTCGGGCATGAAAATTTTTTTAGGTATCGGCTTTGGAGCCGCACTCGGAAGGAAAGGTTTCTATTCAAACTTCTTGGAATCCAAGCCTATCAATATCGGCGGGGCTCCCGGGATCTAGTTGACCCTAGAATTGTAGGTTTCAACCTTTTTGTCGTTTGCTTTGATCTTCTTCTCCATTGATTCAATTCGTTTTGTTAGCTCCTCAGCATTTTTATGATATCAGGGATCTTACCCGACTCGTTCCCACTCGACCTTTCCACGCCAGGTTCCTCCCTGCGAGTGATTTCTCAAGACGGGTCGGGCTCGATCCTGCTCGGTACGCGGCTCTGGTTTTGTAACTGAGCAATTGCCGCCTGTTGAGCCTGCAACATTTCGAAGATCATCCGTAGATTGACCCCGTCTCCTTCATTGTTTTGAGTATTCTGTGTTGTCGATCGGGCTCCACCACAGATGCTATTTTCGGGGTCACTAGGGAGTCTTGTGTCGATAGCCACATGCGAATTAGCGTCCAACGGGTGCACAATTGGAATGCCGACGCGATCAATGGGCGGTATAGTCCTTGGCCTTTGTCATGTGCGTCTTTCATATCATGCCCATGGTTGTCTTATGGCATAGCCAAACATAGCCCTCGCAACATACTTTCATCCCGCATAGTGCAGTGTCACCCCACAACTGCACGTCTAGGCCAACGGACCCTTGCTTGCCTAGCGGAACCCAAGCCAAGCTCACAAGTTGACACATGAGGCCCCTAAGATAGGTGCTTCAAGTATCCAATCGGCAGGGAGGTCTTTATCCACCATTTCGGTAGCCTATAGGGCATAATTGTCCCACACGTCAAGCCTCCGATGCCCGTTTATGCCCAACGCTAGCCTTGAGGCGTCGCGCCATCCATAAAGTTCCCAAACTCGTATGGATACNAAAGAAAGCAACTGAAACAACAATAATTTGGAACATATCTGCCAACATATATATATATATATATATATATATATATATATATATATATATATATATATATATATATATATATATATATATATATATA